>NW_015645089.1:1597418-1617538 GCF_001515625.1 Sinocyclocheilus rhinocerous | reverse complement strand
AGGCCTTTGTTCACCTCCCGGAGCCGTGTGAGACACTTTTTTTTGTGGAAGGGTGCTTTTTATTTCACGTCATTTGAACCGAAGGAATGCAACACCCGCTGAGTACAACGATAGAGCTTGAAAGATCAAAGACAATTTTTAATATAACTCCGACTGGATTCGTCTGAAAGAAGAAAGTCATATACACCTAGGATGACTTGAGGGTGAGTGAAACGCAGCCTAATTTTCATTTTTGACTGAACTAACCCTTTAAGGGAAAATAAGTAATGTTGCCTTTGCAACTAACTGAAATAAGTTGAAAATAAATCAAATCTATATACTGTAGAAACATTAAAAAAAACTAAATTACTAAAACTAAAACATAAAAAACTAAATTACTAAAAATAACTTAAAATGAAAAAGTAAAATACAATAGTATATAACTACTACTAAAATACCACAGATATAACCACCTCCCATCTAGAGCAAATCTGAATGGTCATGTGTGTATGTCTTACATGGGCACTGCCACAGTGGGCAGCAGGGGTCTGTGTTGGTCTGGATCGGTGTGCCCAGCAGGTTGCACTGTGGCTGGCTGATGTTGTATCTGCAGTGCTGAGAGGAATTATGCAGCATCAGCTGTCCATTAAAGCAGATGTACTCACTGCACACATCCACACGTAATGAATAAGGAGGCTGTATGGATACAAAACAGAGACGCTCATGAGACAGACAGCACATAAACCCTTCCACCACCAAAAACTATATAAGGCACCTTGGGATGATTTCAGGCAGTACACATCGATCAGTTATCCTTTCTGATGCCTGTTCTTGTGTTATATTATGACAGATTCATCAATTATTCACTGTACCACATCTTAACTCATGATTCTTCCCTCAGGGCATCAACATCTTGGCAAGTGGACCAGAGGTCGGAGCCGCTGTGGTTCTGTTTGATCGGGTCACGAACATGTAAGGAGTCGGAGTTGGAGACAGTATCACACCTGCAAGCACATCAGAAACAACACAGGTGCTAAGACACATCTAACAGTGTGCATACATGTCTATAAAAGAGAGGATGAAGATGAAAGTGATGCAAATGATGGTTTCACACGTACAGTCTTCTTTGTAAACACACCGCCTGGTCACTTCGTCCAACAGCATAGACTTGGGACAACGTGGAAAACAACCTTCAACTCTAAACCAGATCAGACAGTGAAAGACAACAGATTTGGATTTTTTTATTTTTTTGAAGAAATTGTACGGGTGAATCTCATAACAATACGTCTAGGTCATATTTTCCTCCTAATATTGGATTTTGATAAAGAACATGTAGCCTGTTTAACATTTTCTTATGCATTGTGACATGATTTTCATGACAAACACGTACATACTCACTCCAAAATTACTGCAATGTATCCAGATGTTTTAACTGAGTTTTCTGATTTAGTCTTTATTTTATAATCCTCATTGATGATTTTCATTACTGTAAACAAGTATGCTTTTAAGTGTATTAAGTGATTTTAAGTGATTAACTGCCATGATAATGTCACAGAGCAAAACTCTTAATGCTCCCAAAGCTGTGGTTCTCAATACTTTTTGACTCAGAGGCTCCTCTGATATATAGCTTATACTATATTCGAAGGCTCCATAATATAAGCTATTTTCAGTATTATTGCTGTAATTATGATAAAGAGGCTTGTTTTATATTACGTTTTTTCATTAACGAAATCTGGGAGTGTTGATTTTAATTAAATTCAGTAACCATGATTCATGTTGTGACTTCAAAAGTTTCTAGAACTATACTGTACTGTAATCTTTTTTTGTCATCTTGAGGCCCCCTAGAGGCCCCGTCCCCTAGTCCTAAAGACTTCCTTTTCATAAATATCTTCCTTTTGATTTTGTAGTAAAACATGACATTGTATAATACCTGCCTTACCAAGCACCTTTTGTATAACTGTCACATATATTATTGTATTGGCATATGCACATGATCTTACGGAGGTAAAAACTGGCAGCGTGTGGCATCGGGGTCGTTGCATGTTTTCACACATGGGCTGGCACATGCATGATACTTCCACTCGCACATCAAGCGGTAGGGGATCACAAAACTGCTCTCTAAAATGCAGGAACACAGCCATCACAAACATTAGAGACATTAGCGAAAGCACTGCAAATGAGGTTGATAAGCTTGTTGTTTTATAGGAGCTTTTTAAGTGTACTTTCGGTGTAATATGAGCTTATATGACGTGCATCAGCAGAACTCCACATTTCCAATAAGTGTGCCTGCTCTCTTTAATACACTGCACTATATTTATATCCATTCCACAATCAGTGTAGGTAATATGGGCCCGATGATAAGATAATTTATATTTGCACAGCACATTTGATATATAGATATTTGCAGACCGGTCTTACCCTCAATGATAAAACTGCTGCTGATTTTGAAGGTGTATGAGTGGTCGTAGTTCTGAACACGTGCATGTGTATGAGAAAGAGTGAGGAAGACACCCTTCTGACTGTGCAACTCAAAGGAAGATCGCCCAGGTAACCACAGACCCTGGTGGTGGATGAAGGTCGCCTTCCGTCTGAACTCTTCCCCAGGCTGCCAGTGTTCCAATCGTAACCCACGGTTCCCAGTAACACACAGAAAGTAGTTGGGCCTCTCTGCAGACTCCAGTGAAGCAACAGGAAGTCCTGAAACAGTGCAAAATAAAAAATGCAACATCAGTAGATGCTACTTTTCAGCCTAAAAATAAATGGTAGAGATAAACAATGAATAATTTTGTTTCAGAAGCTGGTCGATTTTGTTCAGTCGTTTATTATTATTACTATTATTATTATTATAAATAATAAAATAAATCAATAAAGAAATATTACAGTTACTATTGTAATGTAAAATAAAAAAATCGGACATTTAATAATAATTATTATTCAAAATAATATTTTAATTTTATTATTGCAATTATTAAAATGAAACAAATCAATTAAGAAATACATTACTAGCAATTAATACTATCGTACTGTAAAATACAAAATTATTATTATTTATATTATTATTATTATTATTTTATTTTACAGTACAACAGTAAAATTACAATACTAATATTTAATAATAATATACTAATATTAATTATTTTCTTTCAAATGTTAAATATAGAGCTTTTATTTTGACAGAAAACCACAGAGACTTCTCTTTTGCTGACAACAGATTTATAAATGATTCTTGTCAGAAATTTGGGAATGTGGTTTGTGTGTTGCGTTTTCAAATGCACGTTGTAAGTGACCCAAACTCACAGCTCTTGCAAAGATGGAGTTAGTGTGGAGCAGCATTTAATGCAAACCGATCCACTCCAACAAAATGAAAACACCAGGTCATTGTATTTTGCATTTAAGCATGTGTTTGATTGCATATTAGTTTTAATCTCTTTCTTCTGTGATTTCTTCCACTTATTTGTTTTGCTGTTGATGTGAAGAGTATGTGCTCACTGGAAGCTCGGTCCTTATATAGGCCAGTTGTGATCATGAAGTGGAAAATGGTGCTGGGTTGAGCATTGGTCCTCAGGAGGGGAAACACTTCACCACTGCTCACATTTGCCCCAAACACACATGCAGAGTCATTCTGCTCTGCGCTGGACAGAGTGAACGGACCCTCTCCCAACTCTAAACAAGCATGCATAAATAAAACGGTTAGCGCCAAGATCTTCTGGTGCTTACAGAAGTATTCTAGGCAAATAAACATAATAAATCATTCTTACCTTGGTTGTAATATTCACAGTCATATGCTGGTAAAAGAAAAATACTTATATTAGCCACAATCACGTAGTATTATGAGTTTTTAATCATTTAAAATATAATGAAATTTAGTATGATCACATTTTCTTTGATATATTTTAATAGGTACATGTTATTACATTTTTACATAAATATGTATCTGTTACACTGATTGACGATGGAACATTATTTCAACCATATTTTGACATTTTATATTCACAAAGGTTATTTGAAACATTAAAGTAGACACTTTACTTGCATTTAATATGCTTTCTATTTATATAAAATCACTTTTTTAAATTTAATTTGATGAGGACACCAAAATGAGATGTCTTGTCTTTGGCCCTAGTACCCACAGACAAACCAACATTTCTAATGCAAAACTAACCCAGCATTCAGTTTGTACTTTTCAAAACTGCTCCTCTTTGCTGTCAGGATCTGTTTATATAATGATACTTTGATTCCGTATTCTGTTTCAGTTGCAGATTTGTCACATTAAAAAAGTTAAATGTGCAGCTAATGCTGTTTCATGTTGCTTTTTAAACTGGTAATGTTGAAATAACGCATGCAAACTTAAGAACTGCTGACAAATGGGTAAAACCTAGTGGTTTGTAGGATAGTGGCAAAGATTGGTAAAGATTTAAAATGACAATTTATTAGTTTTGGGGGGCTGCACTGTGATTCAGTGAGTCTTTTAATGTCATCTAATGATTCTGGTTCTAAATATGCCTGACAAGATTTCTTGGAATATGAGCTATTGCTACACTGAATGACATTTAAGTGGGTGTCTTCTATAAATCAAGGTAAAAATGTATGACAGTCATTATTTTTTGCTCAGATAAAAATAAAATGAAACAGGACACATTCTAATTTGAAGCTGTATTCAACTTTAATTGTTTTGATGCTTGAAAACCCCTTTTTGTCTTTGACCCATTAACCTCAATGACAGACAGCACAAACGGGTCAAAAGTTCATGTGCTTCCTTATGTGTGTGCTTGTACTCACGACACACAGTGGGGGATCTCCAGTTCACTGTGACACCATTTTGACAGCATTTGTGTGCATATGCTGCAATACTGGTGCACAGACATTCACAGTCACCCCCACGGTTGCAGTTGCAGGTGTCCGTCAGACAGTTCTTATAAAACCAGGTCACATCCACCTTTGGGACCACAAGTATTAGTTACACACAATACATGGATCCCTAAAATCCCAATTAGCCTGTCACACAATTGGTTATGCAACACACACTCAGGACTATTGACTTCCACCTGAATGTGTGAATGGTGGAATGTTCTAGCTTTTCAAACCTTTACAGCCCCCTAGTGGCCAGATTTTGAACGGCAAACTATCTCAAAGCTTCTATCAGATGGTTCATCGCAGAGTCAGACAGTGTGTGTGTGTCTTTCTGATGCCGTCTTCCAGCCTGTGTGTGGCTGTGGGTAAGACGTGGCCTTTTTATCTGTAGGCCAAATGTGTTGTTAAACCCCAGAGGAGAGCTGCTCACCACATTGTGACATGGAGCAAATACGTCACTGTAGAGAAGGCCACACTCCCGCTTAGCATACGGCTGCCGACTGAGATCTCCTTCACACGGTCTGCGAACTACAAAGTCGCTCTCACACTGCACACACATAAACACATAAAAGCTGTTTAGTCAATCTAAGCTTCTAGTGTAACTCTAGTGTACAGTACAGTTTACTATGATTTTACACAACTGTGGCAGAAACCACAGTTAGCATGAAAAATTTTAAGAATACACCACCGTTCAAAAATTTGGGGTCAATGAGATTTGTAAAATGTTTTTAAAACAAGGTTTTTATAATCACCAAGGCTGCATTTATTCGTTCAAAAATACAGTAAAAGCTGAAATATAATTTTCTATTTTTAGCAATTTTATAGTTATCTTTTTTCATATATTTGAAAATCGAATTTATTCCTGTGATGCAAAGCTGAATTTTCAGCATCATTACATCTTCAGTGTCACATGATCCTTCAGAAATCATTCTAATATGCTGATTTGCTGCTCAAGAACTAATATCAGTGCTGAAAACAGTTGTACTGCTTAACTGATACATTTTCCAGTCTCATAGTATCCTGAAGTGTCATACCTGTCCAACAGCCCAGCTGTCTCCAAAGGCCTGTGCGTTACTGACCTCCATATGTCCAGCTGTGGTCATGTCATTAACTGTTACCATGTCAAAGTTTCCACACAAACCACTCATCTGACCCTAAAAACACAGCCAAATACATTATACTAAGAAATACGATTTATAGAGTATTAAATTATACTGCTGATTCAGAGAGAACGACTGACCTTCCACTGGGGTCCAGCACGAATATGGACAGTGGTCTTGCGGTCCCATAAAATGGTCAGATCTTGAGCAGGAAAGTGGACCACAGTGTAGTATCCCGCACCCCATAACTGAAACTCATATCCTCTTCCCACAACAGTAGAAGAGCTCTGGAGGACAAACACAAACCAATTCAAATCAACACAGACTACAGTAAATACAGACTACAAGTTAACATAGAAACAATTACCAGTCTCCTAGTTTATGAAAGGACAAATGTGCCATTAATCAGCTAAAGATGGGATATGTCTTTTACTCACAGGTTTACCAGAGTTGTCACTGAAGTAGATTTTAGTAAGTCCAACATAGATGAGCAGGTACTTCATGCAGACAATGCCACTTTCGTAGCAATCTTTATTTTGAGCCATGATGGACACCTCAGTCTCACCAACACTCTACATTTAGATACAAGATTGTCGCAATTATAGTGTGCAATCGATACATGACAACTTATCATTTCTACCTCTGAAAAACAACACCTTTTCTTAAAGACAAAGTGTGTGATTTTTGTGTCACCAGCATCAATCAAACAAAACTGCAAAAAATCTGGGGCCCAGTAAGATTATTTTTAAAGAAATTAATATTTTTATTCAGCAAGGATGCATTAAATTAATCAAAAAGACATTTATAATAAGATATCTATTTAAAAAAAAATAGTGTTCTTTTGAACTTTCTATTCTGAAAAAAAAAATCATGGTTTCCACAAAAATATTAACCAGCACAACTGTTTTCAACATGGATAACAATACAAATTGTTTTTTGGGCAGATAATCAGCATATTAGAATGATTTCTGAAGGATCATGTGACACTGAAGACCGGAGTAATTATGCTGAAAATTCAGCTTTGCATCACAGGAATAAATTACATTTTAAAATATATTAAAATCGAAAACAGTTCTTTTAAATTGTAAAAATATTTCATAATATTACTATTTTTACTGTGTTTTTGATCAAATAAATGCAGCCTTGGTGAGTATAACTGACTTAATCTTTTGAACGGTAATCCCACCCCAGTCTCATCCCATTGGTTGAGCAAGAAGCTGTTATGTTGGACCTCTCAAACGAACAATGTTTTGAAAGCACCACAGAGCCACTTTGTTTACACTCTTCAGGAAATCTACCAATGAATGTCTTAATTATAGATCTGTATATCTGCATATTAAACTAGGACAAGAGAAAGTAATTTAACATTGAAAAGTGACACATCATATTTAAATAATCAATGCATTGCTGTATCATATTTTAAGCAATGAAACCTAGTGTGTTGTTGTGAGTGTGTGTGTGTGTGTGACTAAAGCCATTTCTTTTTGTCGTGATGGAAAAGTCTGTCCCCCGGGTAGATCAGTAGACTCCTCAGAGAATCACTGGCCTTTAGGAGACACCAAAGTCTATTCACCTGCATCTTAAGCATCCACACACACACACACACAAACGACGCACACACGCAAACACACTTTCTCAGTCATTAAGGCCAGTAGCAGGTTGCATTGCGTAGGCTGATAGGGAACAGATTGCTCTTTGTTATGTGCGGCTCTTTGCTGAGTTTCTGTGCTGGGACTGACATTAACTCTGGCTCTATTACCACAGCCCTGTTCTAATTAAAAATCCCCTCTGATTTTCCCAAGATTAGTGGCGGTAGAAGCAGATCTCTTTTCCTGCTACTTTATCCGTTCCTACTGAAGTCCGCAACGTGTGAGAGCACACACACGCACACACTCTTTGGCCCTTCGTTAAAAATTCTTTGCTTTAAAGGTGCAACACGGTCAACTGGTGAAACACACTCTTTGTTGAAGGCAAACTGGTAAGCGCCTCTCCACTTGGTCCTAAGACCAGCACACAAGGCAAACAATCGTCACCGTTTTACAGAACTTGTACACAAAGATATGCTTACTCTTACATTTAAGCTTACCCACACAAAAAAGCACTATTACCATGGTACATGTCCAGAAACCATGGTAAAACTGTCAACCACTGTGGGTTTTTTAAATGACCGATGGTTATATCTACAGTGGAGGATGGGCATTATACATTAATGCCAGTAACCTAAAAATGGTTTGGGGTGAATACGATTTTTTTTTTCGTAAAATACATTATACTTTAGTTTTATATGATTTAAATTGATAAAAAAACGACAATAAAGACATTTGTAGTGATTACAAAAGATTTCTACATCAAAAAATGCTGTTCATTTGAATTTACTACTGACCCCAAACTTTCAAACAAAGTCTCTAATTTCAAAATAAACAAATATTAGATTTATAGGTCTGCATTTTGGTGCATTTTGGCTTTTTTTTTTTTTGCTAGTGTACCCAAAATCACAAACACGCACACTCAGGAAGTACCTTGACCAGGTAGACCTGGCAGTCGCTGACATAATCATACTCCAGGCCATCAAATGTGTGGTAATGTCGGTCGCTGTAAATGGTGCACACCGCTGGACATGGCGAATATGTGCAGTTAAAGAACCCACGATGACACACACTGGAGAGACACAGAGAGAAACCAAATGAAATGTTACTTAAATATAAACACATACTGTACACTATTATTCCTCAATTAGTGGCTTTTCTGATTATTTAAACTATTAAAAAAATATTTTTTTCTAACTGTGTTTCATCTATATTAAAACAACTATCAAATGTGGAATAAAGATGTAATCGTGGCCTTAACAACCATAAATTGAATTTCGTTATAATGCATCATGGTGTGGATTTTTGTTATGACTTGTAATGGTAATGACATTTATCATTTTTGGGAGAAAATAAAGTTTGGGTTTGGTAAGACTTTTTTTTTTTAATGTTTTAGAAAAAAGTCTCTTATGCTCACCAAGGCTGCATTTATTTGATCAAAAATACAGTAAAACAGTAATATTGTGAAATATTATTATAATTAAAAATGACAAGATTGGGAAATGATGCGTTTAGAATTCGAACTCAGCTCTTCGGTCCATGCAAACGTACATGTTTGACAACACAATCCTCCATGTCCACACACTCACCATGGTCCAGATGAGCTGAAGGACACTTCACCAGGCTGAAAGACTGAACCCATGAAATAACAGTGACACTGGGAGCTGAAAGGAAACAAGACCCAGTTAGAAAAGGAGAAACTATGTCCTTTTATAAGCTAGTATTCAGAAATGACAAGGCGAGGGTGGGGTTGTTGGCGTTTGGTGTATTCAGACGTACAGTGACACACAGCGCTGGCGAGCGTGATCGTAGAATGTTCCCTCGGTGCAGCTGCATCCTTCAGCACAGTCGCCATCACACACTTCACCACTGCTGATTGACTGACACGTCTTCCCACATGCTGATGTGCACGGGTGATACATCATCCCTCCTAAACACACCATACCTACACACACGCATTCACAAATGACTCATGCAATAGACAGATAGATAGGCAGACAGAGAGATGTAGGTATGAGCAACGAACCGCACTCAGAGACGTGTGCTCTGAAGTTGACGGTGACATTATGCTTGTTGCAGATGTATGCGTAGTGGGACAGAGCAGTGCAGAGGCAGGTGCTGCCACATCGACAGGCCTGGTAGCGGCACTGCTGGTGGTACATGCTGGGACTAACATATGCATGGCACGCCGCAAACACTTCCTCCAAAAGCACATCACACCGGGCAGCATAAAACACTGAAACAAAAACCTTTTTAGCATCACATGAAAGTCTAGAAATCAAACATCAGATTAAATGCTAACATAGGGATAGAGGATAGAGGCCACAGAATCTAACAACAATTAAATTCAGAATAGGCTTTATGCTCAAACACACAAGGAGATTGGTATGGTTTCCAGGAGCTCTCCCTACGTACATGCATACATAAAAAATTAAATAAGTAGAATTAAGAAAATAATAAAATAAATTCTAAATAAGCATCTGCACCTACATACATTTTGGTCTCTTCTGTAACCTCAGAGCTCATTTTTGGGACAACCATGGATATTGTAACTAATAAGCAAAATGATAGCATGAATACCATTTTGTTGGTTCATTTCACAGGGGTCGATAATAGGAATGTTAACAGGGCTTATGCACGCTGAAGACACTTTCCAGGCATTGACGTGCAGCTGTGGGGTTCCTTCAATCATTCCAGCAGGAGAACTAGAGTATAATAACACATTTACTTACACATCAAGCATTTACATTTATGCATTTGTCAGACACTTTTATTAAAAAATGACTTATCACATTTAAAGGCACAATATGTAAGATAGTTTTATTAAAATATCCAAAAACTACTAGAACAGTGTTATATATTTTGCTGACTTGTGTACTTACATTATCCCAAATGTTTCAAGAAATGTTTAAATCCAGAGAAATAAGCAATTTTAACTAGTGACACGGGCCGTGTCCATAGTGTCATTGTGTCGCCTGCCAATGATGTCATACACCCTCGATTTCCGGTTTTGTTTTGTAGAAAACATGGAAACACCAAAGACGCTTTAATATGTTATGCGTTTTACTAGACAGGTGAAGACCGCAGAACTTTCAAATGTATAGTATGATAAAACAGCGCTGCTTTACCCCACATACGCACAACCTGAAGGAGCGGAAGCGGTCGACTGTGGCATAATAAAAGCTCTGCTATGAATACGCGCCCTCTAGCGGCGAAAACGTACATATTGTGCCTTTAAGGTATACATTTTATGAGTTCATGCACTCCCTGGGAATCGAACCTACTCATGTCAAGCACACACTCATGTTAATAAAAGAGACTGCATAATGCAAACCAAAAAGTTATTAAAAGACATTTAAAATGTTTTCCTGAAAGAAATTCTATTGTGATTATTACTATAAATTATTACTATATAATAATAATAATAATAATTTAATAATATATCATTATTAATTATTACTATTATTCTATTATTTTCTATAAATGACTAAATGTAAATTCAGAGGACCAGCCTCCATTTCTCACAGGAAATCATCCCGTAGGTTTCCGTTGAGGGTCCCACATAGGCCGAGTGTGGAGCCCATCCAGGTGCTGTCTAGCTGAAGGTAGATTCGTCCACCCTGCCAATCATACTGAAACCTCAGGCCAAAGACAGACCGCAGACCCACAAACAAAGATGTCAGCCGGCGAATGTTCACCATGTCTAACAAACAAAAACAAAACAAACGGGAAATACAATTGATTTAATCCAATATATGTTCAAGTAACATAATGTTAAGTAATGTGTATAAAGTAACATTTTTGCTTATTTTTAAATTTATTGCTCTACTTATAGCTTTTTACTATTCTTAATTATATCTCTATTATTTTTTTACTATTATTACGTAATCTTACTATTTATAAGCATTTTTAACTAACTAAACATATATGTATTACTGCATTTCTACGTTCAGAACTGAACCTAGAAATGTGAAATAAAAGATAATGGACTCTAGTAAAAATGAGAAAATTAGATATGATCTAGAACTGACCCTCACAGTTTTGCTTTCATCAAAATGAATAGGCTGTCTATTCATTTTGAATACATTTACTATTAAAGTGGCCCAATACTGATGTAAAACTGAGAACCTTACCATCTGAGTAAGGCAAATTGACAGCCATACTGGCCCCAATAACAACTTCCCCCTCTCTGGTGAGAGTGACTTGCCTGCTGACATCTTCATCCACCACCATAGCCACTGAGTGGATGCAAGAGTGCTCCTGAGACTGAGGGGCGAGAGACTCCATTAAACACAAACAAAACATTTTAATGCCAAACATACCCAGAAACACACTTCTTACCTCTCCACAGGCTGTGTACAGTAGTGTCACAGTAAACTTGGTGCTGCCGCGGCTCTTCACTAGCACATACTGGCAAGAGCCCATGTGCATGAAGATCCGCCCATCAAAAGTGGTCACATGTGCGTCACCCATTACTGTGCATTCCGCTATAGGTTAAAAAAATAATAATTTAATTCCAAAATCATTTTTGACAACACACTTACTTTTTAAGTTATGCAGCCCCAAAGGGAAGATGGTGATGACTAAAATATGAGATGGGAGGGAAAATAATATTTTAATGTTTTTGCGTTTCCCTGAAAAACGTTGTTTTCACTAACAAAACCTTTGCGTTCGCTCACAAAAAGACTGTGTTCATTGCAAACGTTTTGCACTCCCTTGAGAAACTTTGCATAGACATTGCGTTCCCCCAAGGAACTCTGTCCACTTGCAAAAATGTTATGTTTACCCAAGAAACTTTTGCGTTTACCTACAAAATTTTTGTATTTGCCTGAGGAACTATTTGATCACAAAACTTGTGCTCACTCGAAAAAACTTTGCATCAGCTTGCAAAACTTTTATGTTTGCATGAGAAACTTTGCATTTGCGAACAAAAGTAGAAAGTTTCTGTTTGCTCGTAAAACTTTTGCATTTGCGCACAAAAAAAAAAACATTCACTTGCAAAGAAAGTTTCTTGGGTGAACGCAAATGTATCAGTAGAAAGCTATATCAAAACATTGTGGTAAAAATAACTTAGAAGTTGTGTTATACTTAAAATACAAAGATGCTTGTTTTGGTGTGGTATTCTGTAAAGCTGGGGTATACAAAAGTTTTTATTTACCAGTGCAATTATTCTCTGTGCAGTTCCACACTCCTCCCATACAGACACTGAAAATGTAATTCACATTATATTAATTAATTAATTGATTTAAATGATTCACGAATTTAACATATGACAAGTTCATTTTTTATGGCACCGTTTTCTATAATTAGCTACTACAGTTAACTATAGGTTAAAAAAAAAGTTTTTTGTTTGTTTGGTTTTGTTTGTTTGGTGTTTTAGGTGTAAAAGAGTAGAAATGTGATGTTTCTAACCAGACAGTGCAGCCCTGCTCCAATACATGACCAAGAGGATATGGTGTACCATGGTACACACAGGGGCACTGAGACACTGCTATACAGGTGCCATTCTGTAAGATCAAACCTGAGAAAAGCCAGACAGAAAGAGAGCCATGAGTAAAAGAAGTGAACTATAGTTCAATATAAAGAAGACACTAAAATCATACTAAAGTTAAAATGTTCAACAAATAACTGCAACATGCATTCTGAAGTGCCCTAAACTGCTTATTTGTGTAGTCCTTATAATAGCAAACATTCACAAATATTAAGATTTTTATGCTCATTTAAGCATCTGATTATTGGTCTTACTGTACCATCTGGGCAGTAGCATCCATCCAGACAGTGTAGATTGGTTCCCAAACACTCTTTCTCAAACATGCATGTAGGTGGGCAGCAGCTGATACAGTCTCTGTGGACAAAACTATCCTCACATCTGTCCGCTGAAACACAAACATATCACATCACAAGCTGCAAAGTTTATGGCATGCGTTTCCTTTATGACATGAAAGCCGACTGACCGCATGTAGGAAAACTGTCCCTCCATTCTCTGACGGGGTATCCCACATGAGAACAGGCCCTAGTGTACTCAACAAGAGTTCGACAAAATGTCTCCTCATCATCTGACCTAGAAAAAAATAAAATTAAAGGTTAATAAGCACTAAACAGTCAAAAGTACAAATGGTTCTAAGAAAGAACATAGGGGGAAAGTCAATTCTTTCAGTATGGTGATGTGAGACTGTAAGAGCACTAAAGCTGCAAGTTCAACATGCTCTCACAACCTGATCCTCTCACTACCTCTTCAATCAACAGTTGAGTCTGAATCTGTTCATAAACTCCAGCAGCTATTTCATCACTGTAATCAATACACACACACACACACACACAAACTCTTACAAATTCTAGTACAAGCACAAACACAAACACATGCATGCACACACATACCTATAATATAGGCTACATATATTCATAAACACTCTTTCTGCAGCTTATGACATATGCAAGGTATTTTCATTACTATAATTAACATAATCCTGTTGGAATTGGGAGGTGTGGAATGCTGGAAATAAGCTAGGGAGGAAAAAAAATATTCAAGAAGGGAGAGGGACAGAGAGAAATGCTTATTCTAATTAAAATCCTAAATGTAAGAAACAGAAATCTTCAACATTAACATTAGCACAAAGGTTAATATTAATACTGTTAGTATGCTACAATTAGTCGTCTTACTTTAAGTTCACTATGCTTATTTTCTACAGTCATGTTCCCACATTTTAAGCTAATAATTGCAAAAGATCAAATTACAGAATTCCCAATGAATTTTAGTTCTAAGACAACTGGCCTTAAAGTTCCAGTGATCCAATGATTGCTGAAATTTAAAAGAAGGTTTAAGAAGTTTTATATCAGTGTTCTTATTGCTAACTAAAAATAAAATATTACAAATATTAATGTTGTCATTCATTTATTTTCATTATTTATTAACTAAAATAAAGATAAAATAAAATAAAATTCAAACATTACTTTAGAAAATTGTTGATTTGGTAACTGAAATTAAATAAGCTGAAATTGAAGGACTAAAATTACTAAAACTAAAATGGAAATAAAAATAAATGTAATTAATATTAAAAAACGTAATAAATTACTTATATTAAAAATGTCTAAAAATTAAATTGAAAACTGAAAATTAATATGAATAAATCCTATATTATTATATAAATAATACTGAATAACACTTTAGATAAAACTGATGAAAAAAGTCTATCAAACCAGTCTAAGGTGATCTCTCACTCTAGCAAAATCTGGTAAGGCCTGTCAGTTTAGATAGTTTTAGAGTATTTTTTAGACCAGCAAACTGACCAGCTAAACACAAGTTTGGTCCGGCTGGGAGACCAGTTAGAACCGCTTAATCCAGCTAAGATCAGCAATCCACCTTTAGCTTGTTTTTTTCAGCAGGGTTCAACTTCAGTTACACCATTTAGACAAGAGCGCCACACTTGACTTACACACACATGTCCGAAACACAGCTGGCGACAAATGGATTTGGGTCAATGTTCTCATGGCAGGAGATGAAAGGAAAGAAAAGCAATGCGCTGCACTTCTCAATGGCATCCTGCTCAGATAACACACAAACAGGCAAAGTTGCTAAAACACATTTTAAGTTGAATAACTTAAATATTTTCTGACCTTAAAAACTCTTGTTTTAAACTATCATACATTCTAAGACCCATTTAGCTTAGTTCAAACCCATTATGCAGTGCGTGAAAGCATACATCCATATCTGACTCAGATGAGCAAGGTCCACGGAAATCATCATCAACCTCAGGACAGGGTCTCTCTTGGGGCAAATCTACTGCCCAGCTGTTCCCAAATTCAGCAATGTCATCAGAGACTATACCTAATAGTACAAAATGCAGAGCATGAAGGACACCATAATACACTTTTTCCAACAGAAATGATAAAATTCTGTTTAAGAATTAAATTGCCCCTAAAATGTTACAACTCATCTCTAAATAGACAACAGTGGGATTGACTGAGTATCCAACTCTGCTCAGCTTTGATATAATTGTCCTGAATTTGCTGCTGACTGAGATGACGAGTGTGTGTCTGGGCCTGTTTGTCTCACCGCGGCTGCTGCTGAGATCATCCGAGCCGTCATCATTATAGTTTCCACACAGACCACAAGGCCTTCCTTTGTGTGCTTCGGTCATTTTGAGGTAGACTCCAGAGCTTCCGTCCCACGCCAGAGAGAAGCCAAACGTGCTCTTCACCAGGATATAGTCAGCCAAGCGTTCAATGAAAACATTACGCACTGTCTGTGGCAGACTCAGTCTGATAAATGCACAAGAAACAGACAAAAAACACAAGAATTTGATCAAGTTTGATATTGAAATGTGTTGCCTGGGACTTTTTGGGATATTATATCATCAACATGCTATCATGACCTCAAAGCTATTTAATACCAAAAGTGGCCAAGGTTTCGAATGTTCACTGACAAAACATACACATCAAACCGAATGATTTATCTCCCCATCAGCATATTTTTTCTTTAATACCTGTAGTTTAATTCATCCAAGATTCACTACTGTTCAAAAAGTTTGGGGTCGTTAAGACTTTTTAATGGTTTCGAAAAAGAGGTCTCTTACGCTTAAGGGTGCATTTATTTAGTCCAAAATACACCAAAAACAGTAATACCCTGAAATATGATAATAATTTAAAAGAACCGTTTTCTATTTTAATATATTTGAAATGTGATTTATTTCTGTTATGAAAAGCTGAATTTTCAGCATCATTACTCCAGTCTTCAGTGTCACATGATCCTTCAGAACTCATTCTAATATGCTGATTTGCTGCTCAAGAAATATTTCTTATTATCAATGTAAAAAAAAAGGTGCTGGTTAATATTTTTGTGGAAACTGAGTTTTGAGTTTTTCATGATTCTTTAAAGAACAGGAAGACTAAAAGAACAGCATTTATTTTAGAAATCATTTGTAACATTATATAAATGTCTTTACTATCACTTTTGAGTAATTTAATGCATCCTTGCTAAATAAATGTCCAAACTCACCTGTGTCCTCCCTTTAGCACCTGATAACCACTAATATAGATTTCCTCTTCATTTGGGAAGAACAGACTCAGACCACGTGGACATGAATACACTGAAGCTCTACATGAACGACTGTTATGAACCTGCCAAAGAGAAATCAAGTAGCAATGCAGGTATCAAAAGATAAACATACATAGCAAACAGACCTGGCGCAGCTGTAACTTACCCACACTGTATACTGGGGCTCTGTGGAATGGCAGTCTTTGGCCAGGATATACGAACAGGTTCCAGGGAAGTAGTAATACATTCCATCAAAGGTCTCAAAATGATGCTGACCCCATGAACGGCAAATCCCATCCCTGTCCTGACCATGGTTGGGAACTGACACAAAAAAAGACAAAAATCTCCTATACAAAAAAACTATTGTGGTTGGTAGGTCCTTGTAATACTATAGAATTATGGAACTGAATGGTTACAAATATGTGCACCGTTTTGGAGAAGACTCGTTTACTCATCATCTGTTTGATCAGAAATACAGTATAAATAGTAATACTATGAAATGTATTATTCTATGAAATTTGAATATATTTTAAAATGTAATTTATTCTGTGATGACAAAGCTGAATTTTTAGAAGCCATAACTCCAGTCTTCAGTGTCACATGATCCTTTAGAAATCATTCTAATATGCTGATTTTGCTGGTCAAGAAACATTTCTGATTATTATCAATGTTGAAAAAAGTTGTGCTTAATATTTTCGTGGAAACAAATATTTTTTGGTTATTCAACCATTTAATTCAATATTTGTGCCCCATGTAATCTATGCCCCGTTGGGCATGTAATCAGTATAGCTTATATAAATACTGTATACGTAGTAACCTGTTATTCTGTTGGTCATACCAGCTGCCTGGCTTTATAGTGAGTGGTTAATTAAACACACATACAGAGCTCTTTGTGACCAGCCATCTATTCCCAGAACATCTGTAATCCAATGCTACCAAATGCAGTAAGACATAGTCACGTAGATTAACTGGAACCAGTGAGTAATGCCACTTGAATTCTAGTACAGTAATTAAATTCAGGGTTCCTTCATCCACATTTAATGGTCAGCACTGGGTGGCAGATGATAATATCAGACCGTACCTTACTATAATTACATGGAGACAAGTTTCATTTTGAATTTAATATAACTTCAGTGTGTGCTTCTTACTGATTTGACAGCGATCCCCGAGACCCTGGAACTGAGCACAATCACAGCGTCCTTCCTCCTGGCACCAGCCACCATTAAGACACCCACAATATTCTACAACACAAACAAACACAGAAAGGGACATTGCACAACGCATTAATATGAAACTTAAAATTATGGGCCAAGCACTGAAGGTGAATAGCTCCAGTGTTTTTGTTGTGACAGATTATTGATTTTTCTTTGCTTGGCAGTCTAAAGCAACCTAAAGGACTGTATAGTTGGTTTTGAATAGTTCACTGTTCAACTTTGGGGTCTCCTACTCAAAGCTTCCAAAGCCTCCAACTTTGCGCATGTAGAGTTCAGTAAAATCATTAATTTAAATGTCTAACCATTAAATTGACCACTGGTTTTTGGATACTCCCAATGTTATTTTAGCATCATTGAGATACTATTATAGTTTATTATAGCATACTATTATAGTCAATTGAGTGGTTTAAAATGATTCCAAAATAATAATTAAAGGCGGTACAAATTTGAACAATATTTTGGAAACACTTTACAATAATATTTCATTAGTTAACATTAGCCTGAACTAAGAATGAACAATACTTTTACAGCATTTATTAATCTTAGTTAGATGCTATTTACACTAAGTGAAAATAGCAGTATTTTCTTAGCGATATGCTATTTACACTAAGTGCAAATAGCTATAGATTCTATTTACACTATGTAATGTTACGTTTTTTTCAATATTTTCTTTCAGCGTTTTTTATTTTTATTTAAACATTTATTTCAACTAACATTTTTTAATGGTTTCAGTTAACTATAATAACCCCGCATAATCCTTTATCCTTTAAATTTTATTCATTATTGGTAAAAATGAATCTAAAAACATTTGGCCTTAGATGACCAAATCACACAAAGCTTAGTTCACAATGAAGCTGACAGTGGTGTAACTTCACAAAACATTAGTTTATTGAAATATAACTTCATAACTGATGTTTCTAGCATGCAAACTCAAGTAAGACTGTACATACCTCTGCAAATCGTATGTGTTTGTGTGTGCACACAGTATACAAAATACCTGTTGATGCATCTCTCGCTGTATAATTATGAAGAACTCTTCGTGGGAGAGCTGAATCAGACAGCACTGTGCTAAGGGTCTGCAGAAGAAAAAAAAACAGTACTAAGAATTTGCCAAGTGCGTGGGTCTATTGGCTTATAGTGGCAACAATACCATGTCTAGCCACTAAGCCATGTTGGTGAACCTGTCTTGGCATTCCTTCACATGGTTTTGCCACTGCAGACATTTGGGAGTGGAGCTTTCAGTGGCTGTAGCATTTGTGTAAAATCCACAAAGACAGCTTTGTCAGCACTGAGAGTGTATCTCAGTATTTGTGAGTGTGTGTGTGTGTGTGTGTGTGTGTGGTTGTTGCTTTCTCTTAGGTATACTCACCTCTTCACGGAAGAGATCCCGTTTCTGCCGCAGTGCATTAACCCTCCTTTTAAAAGTGGCACAAAGAGAGCAGTATTAAAAGTGCGGCGACTGTGAGACTAAAGGTTCAGAAACACTTAAGATGCCATACAGTCACAGTCACGCTGATGGACTGCATGATTCTCAAGGAACTGGTTTAATGGTTACTGCAAAACATTAGACCAAACACTTAACATCTTATCAGTGATTGCATGTAGAACTTGACACTGTCTCTCTGCTCAAAACCTCCTTGTAATAGCGGATGTTTGATAGGGTTCACCAGTTTTTAAAGATATAATCAAACTGCAATCTATACTCAACATGTTAAAAATCTATAAACATTATGATCATACACCTAGCCATCAGCATCACAAAGTCAACAGCATCAGAACAAGAAGTTGGATTCAACCACATACCTGGGTAGTTTATTTTCTGAGTTTGATTCCTGGCAAATAAATCCTGTCAAAAGCAAAATTATATAAACAAAACTCATGCATATTTATAAACGTATCTTTTAGTCTGTAAATACAGCATAGGATCAAAACAAAACTTTTTAGTAAATTCTTGTATAAGTACTAAAGTACATAAAAGTCTATTATGCTTAGTACACTCAAAAAGTTTTGAAGGCTTATTTTTTAAGTTTTTCACAGTTTAAGATAGATTTACATAATTCATTAATTCACAGATTACATAAATGACATCCAATATAGCAAAAAACACTCTAAAAAAATGGTACAAAAGCTGTCACTGGGGCGGTATCTCTTTAGAAGGTACACATTTGTACCTAAAAAGTCCATATTGGCAGAGGCGGACAGTAACTAAGTACATTTACTTGAGTATTGTACTTAAGTACACTTTTTGAGTATCGGTACTTTACTTGAGTATTATTTTTTCTGGGAACTTATAACTTTAACTTCACTACATTTGAAAGACAAATATTGTACTTTTCACTCCACTACATTTCTATCA
>NW_015645089.1:1550734-1597398 GCF_001515625.1 Sinocyclocheilus rhinocerous | reverse complement strand
ATTTTTAAAATGTTTGTTTTGATGTCAAATACGTCTTGCTGTTTTGCTTTTTTGTTAAAGCAGTGTTGCTGTTGTAAAGTTGTACAGCTACAGTTGTGTTGCTGGGTTTTAAAGCAGGTTTGATTTTTTTTCTTCCTTATCCCTCTGTACAGGCAGGATTTCACTGTCCACTCTGTTCAAATGTGGATGAATGGCTACACATAGATGTGTGCACACACTGTCAGAACTGTGTGAGATCACTACCATCCTGCTTTTGTGGGGGTGGGTAGGGGTGTTAAATATTTATTTATTTATTTATGTTTTTTTTTTTTCCCCCATAGGTTTATAACATTCTAAAAGCTCTTTATTCCAAAGATACTACATGCTAGTCAGTGTATTCAGCAGGTGTAATGTATTGTAAGTTGCTTCAGAAGTATTGCAAGTATTACGTACAATAAAACAGTGCATTGACATAAAAAAGGAAATTTACTTTTGGTACTTAAGTACTTTTAAAAGCAAGTACTTCTGTACTTTTACTTAAGTAAAAATCTGTCTTTACAACTTTTACTTGTAATGGAGTAATATTTGACCAGCAGTATCTGTACTTTCACTCAAGTAATGGAGTTGAGTACTTTGTCCGCCTCTGCATATTGGTACCTTAAAGGAACATATTAGTACCTAAAGTGTACATATTAGTATCTAAAAGGTACAAAAGTGCACCTTTTGAAAAGGTACCGCCACAGTGACAGCTTTTGTACCTTTTCATCTGAGAGTGAAAAACCCCTAAAGAATTGTACCATTGTAAACTTTTTTTTGTCAAAATACCATTTATAAATTAATATGGGATATCTACGTTTTTAAAATGTTTTTGTTATTTTGTTGAATGTATTATGACTAAAACAATATTACCACAATTTCACTGTAGTAGGAATAAAAAATAAGGTATTTCAGGAAAACTATGGTACCATAGTAGATTTTATAAGGGCCAACTGCAATGTGTACATTATTAATTCATAAAAAAGTAAAATTCAAAATTATTCCAAATTAAAATTAGACTTACCTTGAAGCACAAATAGCTTGAAAATGAAAAGTGTACAGAGTGAAAACAGTTGAATGTCCCGCTGTTCGTTCATCTCAGTCGACGGGCGTCCTTCAACGATCAAGAAATTACGAGTTTCATCATTTTAGGAGGATCGATTGAAATTCTCCTTCAGAAAAAGATTCTCATAGGATTAATCAAGTTCAAATCTCTGAGGTACGATTAACAAACTAAAGTGATTTGTCCCAGAGTAGTGAAGGATAAACGTCCATCTTCTGTACAGTCAGAGGAGGATGATGTACCTGCGCGTTCTGCGGCATCAGGAGGACGGAGCGCACCTGCGCGCAGGTAACAGGTAACTCATCATCTACCTGATGTACGGAACGACATACAGATCATATGATATCCCAGTCACAGGAGAAGTACTCTGAATACAAGTTTAATTTAACTCACAATGACCAATAAAACAGTGCATTGACATAAAAAAGGAAATTTACTTTTGGTACTTAAGTACTTTTAAAAGCAAGTACTTCTGTACTTTTACTTAAGTAAAAATCTGTCTTTACAACTTTTACTTGTAATGGAGTAATATTTGACCAGCAGTATCTGTACTTTCACTCAAGTAATGGAGTTGAGTACTTTGTCCGCCTCTGCATATTGGTACCTTAAAGGAACATATTAGTACCTAAAGTGTACATATTAGTATCTAAAAGGTACAAAAGTGCACCTTTTGAAAAGGTACCGCCACAGTGACAGCTTTTGTACCTTTTCATCTGAGAGTGAAAAACCCCTAAAGAATTGTACCATTGTAAACTTTTTTTTGTCAAAATACCATTTATAAATTAATATGGGATATCTACGTTTTTAAAATGTTTTTGTTATTTTGTTGAATGTATTATGACTAAAACAATATTACCACAATTTCACCGTAGTAGGAATAAAAAATAAGGTATTTCAGGAAAACTATGGTACCATAGTAGATTTTATAAGGGCCAACTGCAATGTGTACATTATTAATTCATAAAAAAGTAAAATTCAAAATTATTCCAAATTAAAATTAGACTTACCTTGAAGCACAAATAGCTTGAAAATGAAAAGTGTACAGAGTGAAAACAGTTGAATGTCCCGCTGTTCGTTCATCTCAGTCGACGGGCGTCCTTCAACGATCAAGAAATTACGAGTTTCATCATTTTAGGAGGATCGATTGAAATTCTCCTTCAGAAAAAGATTCTCATAGGATTAATCAAGTTCAAATCTCTGAGGCACGATTAACAAACTAAAGTGATTTGTCCCAGAGTAGTGAAGGATAAACGTCCATCTTCTGTACAGTCAGAGGAGGATGATGTACCTGCGCGTTCTGCGGCATCAGGAGGACGGAGCGCACCTGCGCGCAGGTAACAGGTAACTCATCATCTACCTGATGTACGGAACGACATACAGATCAGATGATATCCAGGCACCAGGAGAAGTACTCTGAATACAAGTTTAATTTAACTCACAATGACAGTTTACAGCACAGTCAATGGATATGATTATTTATATTGTTCATATTTTAATCTAGTATTGTGGTATCGTCTTGCTCAGTGTCACAATGGTGATAAATTACCGGTTGCAAATATCACACCTACAAATGTTAGCTAAAGATGAGACCACTGCGCTAACGTTAAGTTAGGGGGGGGGGTGGTTTGGGGTTTCAGTCTCGAGACTTGTCCAACCGTAGTGCCCGTCTTTTGATAAACAAACACTTTTTGTGTGATATACTTGCGATACAGAAATATTCTACATAAATAATGATAGTAAAGTTGCTTACATTTCGTCTGTTACAGATCCTCACTGAAAGAAAGCGCTCGAGCAGCCTGCTGTTGCTATGGTTTTGTTCGCGAGCGTCTATTTACTGCGCTAAACGTAATCTTTAAACGTACAGTTTTGTGGTTATTAAAATTATATTACAAATTATTTAATAATTTTCAACTTATAACTTTATCCGTCTCGCGCAAAATGCCTTTGGCGCCTATTACAGTCTATGGTTTCAACTATTTAATTATTATTATTTTTTTGGGATAGGCTATACTGCTCACTGTGAACTCATTTATTCCAGACCAAATATATTTCCTGCTGTTATTAAAAAAATAAACATCCGCGTGAAAGTTTAGATCTGTCTATCTGTGCACTGATGTTGCAGTCATTTTCAAATGCTATGGTAGTGATAAACTCAGAATGAACTATGTTACATGCACATTTGGTTGCATATTTACGTGCACAGTTACTCTACGCTGTTTTATATTGCAGTGAATGGGTGCCGTCAGAATGAGAGTCCAAACAGCTGATAAAAACATCACAATAATCCACACTTCTCCAGTCCATCAGTCTTGTGAAGCAAAAAGCTGCATATTTGTTAGAAACAAATCAATCATTAAGATATTATCATTTTAAATCTAAAATAGGAGTCCATAATCCATTATAACGCTCCTGCAGGGAAAAAGTCCATCACCTGTTGTCCTCTCACATCAAAATCCAAAGGTGCATATTTCTCTGCTGATTTTTTATTCTTGATGGATTTGTTTCTTATAAACATGAAGCTTGATTCTAGCCTTCCGATATTAATTGATAGACTGGAGTCATGTGGATTACTTGTGAATTATTTTGTTGTTTTAATTAGCTGTTTGGACTTTCATTCTGATGGCACCCATTCACTGCAGAGGACCCATTGGTGATCAAGTAATGTAATGCTAAATTTCTCCAAATCTGTTCAGATGAAAAAAAAAACCTCATCTACATCTTGTATGGCCTGAGGGTGAGTACATTTAAGTCTTGTGATCAGATTTAAGAAAGTTATTTAAAAAAAAATGTGTGTGTTTTGTTCACAGGCTGGCTGATGAAGATGACCGTATCTGTTCCTGAGGAATTGGATGGACTGATGGATGAAGCTGCTTATGAGAGATACATCAAATCTATAGAGGACTAGAGTATGCTGCTGGCATGTTGCATATAGGGGAGAATTTAAAAACAATCAATTTAGGAATGTTTATAGTAGTTGATTTAGTTTAGATGTTCTCCTAAATTACATTTTCCCATCCACCCATACCCAGCCACTGGAGGGGACCACATGGACACAACATTATGCACTTCGCTTGAAAAACAACAAGCATACCTGGTTGGATTGAGCCAGTTACTGTATGTAGCCACAGAGACACAGCCTATGTAATGGTTTCATCTCTTTTGTAGATGTTACACTGTTCCTGAAAAAGTTTGTCATTGCTCTGAATAAGCTACAAATAAAATGTGGAAGTACGAATGACACCCAATGTCCAGTCTGATGACAGCTATGAAACCTGGTGAAATGTTAGTTTTGAGGACTCATAACTGAGTTAAAGTGTTTAACATTAATTAACAACATTAAACCAATATTTAAACTATTTTAGACATCTTGCTTTTTGATGCCAAATGTGCCTCTAATTTACAAAATGAACCCAATGTCTGCAAATGAATTATTTTAAGTTATTTTATAAAGTACCATTAAAGAAAACAAAACTTGAGTCATAAATATGTAAAATTTCCAACACCATGATGGATGTGTTTGTTTGTACAAGAGAAGAAATTTACTCATGCTGCATTTATAGTCAACATGAAAAACTGACCATACTTGCTTCCAAACATAGCTGCTTAAAAGTCAAAATAGTGTCCAAAGTCTGTTATTCTGACCTCTAGATGTAATAAAAGAATAAGATTTTTGACTCATATCTACCAGGTAAAAACCTTAAGTCTGATAACTTTGAAAAGTAATGAGACATTATATAAACACATAAGCAATAATAAAAAACCATCTAATTACAAAATACTGTCTTATACAAGTTATTTGTATTACATCCTTTTTTACCAAAGTCTGTAAAATGTTTGTTAAAGTTAAAGGCACTAAGGGATGGAATACACTACACAACTTAAATTCTGAGCAGATTTAGTTATTAATCAGTTAAAGATAAAAATTGGACAACATGCTTAGGGAAGTGTGTGTCTAAAAGCAAAGTGGAATGCAGCCATTGTGGAGTGCACATCTGATGGACACTTTAGTATCCCATGAGGCCACAGGAGAGGATTTGTGAATGGCAGTGAAGCGACCCAGCTGACACTGGTAGGTCATGTGACAATGACAACATGGGGGATTCATACCACCCATATTCTATATACAACATACTTTTTCAGAGCTTGTGAAGTAAATGTCAAACCAATTGTAGTACCTATAGACTAGTATGCGATTTCAGACGCAGCTAATGGGTTTTTAAATCTGGCTCAAAATATCAAACGTGCTTGATTTCCTCAGCCTAGATCAAAGTCTGAAGCTAAAAAATCTTGAGTCTGTGCCAATAATACACCACATGAATATGTGCGAAATCAACTCCGACAACCGAAAATGTGCAGACTGACTGACTGGAGTTGCCTCATCCTGCAAATCTGTGCAAAGTCTTGTAGTGTATTCCAGCCTTGACATGTCAGTCTGTTATCTGTGGGGAACAGTGACACCTGTCTCTGGTTGGGGTACGTCTGGCCCGGCCGCGCAAGACTGTGGGTTGAGGCAAACCCTCCAGAAGACACCAGTCTATACGGGTTATCTTGCCTGTCTGGATCCTCTGAGTGGTGTTTAAACTCCATGCGGGTGATTACTGGGAGGAGAAACCCAGTTCCTTCACGACTCACAACATCCTCCATACTGCCCAGAGCTTCCTGCACCAGCCTTGCAGGAACAGGTACCATGTCACAGCCTGATCGCTGGTCTACAAACTCCCAAAAATGCCTTCTCACTGACGCAACATCCTGTAGAGACTGTGCACGTCGCTCATCAAGGTCAATAATGATCCGCTCTGGGTAGTTGCTGCCTAAAACCACACCTGTGAACAGAAAGCGATAGATGAGATAATTGTGATTTAGTTTTTAATTAAAGCCAACCCATTTTATCTCCATAATGTGATGTCTTTCCAAGTGATAAAAAAAGGTATGGAACTTGATTTTATTGGGAATACTGGTGGATAATATAACCAAAATCCTATATTGCAATATGAGTAATTTATTTGACAATAGTTATTTTTGCTGGAAATAAGATAACGTTATGTGTAATCTACTGTGTTAGTGAATACACACCAAGTCACCAAGACAAAATTGAATTGTAATTGTCCGATTTAGTGCAATAAATTGTGAAAAAAGACTGCAATTCAGTACTCGCATACTGTCAGGGGGCTTTAAGTGCTTGCACTTGGGTGTCCTTCAAAACAGTGTGTGAACACAGTTCTCTTCTGTGTCTATTTGCACGCTTAAAATCATTTTTAAAGGACTTTTTAAACATATTCATCACCTTTTAACTGCAATAAAATGCAAAAAACAACAACAACTCTGTATTCACATGCTATCTATTCACCAGCGACTTTATGTACATGTGCACACAGAAAACCGTCTTAGAACAGTGTGCTAGCTGAATTGTCTTTTGTGTGTTATCAAGCCAAAACTGCTAAAAATCACTTGACTGTTCAAATGGGCAGAGCTTAATAAGCATGAAAAGAAAAAAATTGTAACGGTGCCACACTGCAATGGCACATAGAAATGGTTGTCAAATTTCTACCGGTTTATCGGTATATCAACGAACCCTTAATTGGAAATTAACCAGCATTTTTGCTGGATTCTTGTGCATTTTCAGTTATTTGACCACTACAAATATGAAACTCTAAAATGACCTTGAAGCATTTGCATGTGATATTAGCAGTGTATCTCATTTAATCTGTTTCAGTCCACGATAACCATGAACATATTATGTAGTGTAACAAACCTGCTCTACGCAGCATTGATGCTGGGCACTTCCAGGGCTTATGGATGAGGTTATCAGGAAGTGCTTTCAGTTCAGGACACCACTGTCGCACAAAGATGCCATAGGGGTCACAGGTCAGCGCTGCATCAACAGGGTGCATTACGAAGTTCCAGTGATCCAGTCCACACATTCCTCCATTCTACCACATCATGGCATCTATGGCAACATCAGCATCTACCAGCGTGTCCTGCAAAATGGAGAAAGAGTGTTGAGATGCCATGTTGGATGGTCATCATTACAGGTCATTTCTGATAAAGTCGACACATTCTCTATCAACAAACCAGAAAGCCAGTGTCTGAATGATGAACTCGGTGGCACAATGCTTCTGTGTTGCAGATGGTTGCCAGGGTGTTGCTATTTGGTTTCTAGGGTACTTTGGCTGGTTGCTAGGTGGTTTCTTACTGGATAAAAAGTCAAAATAGCCTACTCCCAAGTGAGAGCTATTGGATTATTTAATGTGGAAAAATATTACACTTTTTTTTTTACGCTCTATGATTTTTATAAGGCTTTTTAAAAATGCCGGGTAGCCGGTGTTTTGTATGCGTTTGGCCAATCAGTGTAGACATACGTCCCTGGTAGTTCCTATAGAACTGTTTTAGACCCTACTCTGAAGTAGGAGCTAATTTAGTTCCTCCAAACGAAGTTCCTAGAACTAAATATGTTCCTACGGTGTGAACACACCAAAAACCGGGAACTTCCACCAATAGTTCTAGGAACTATGAAAAGGTTCCTCCGGTGTGAAAGCACCCATGGTTAGAGGTTTTGCAGTAGCTGTAGCATCGCATTATTATGAAAGCTTATTTTGGCCCAAAAAATTAAAATATAAAAAATGATTACAACTTTTATCTCACAATTCTGACATTTTTTCCTCACAGTTTTGACTTATTTTCTCAGAATTGCGTTTATATCTCTGAATTGCAAGTTTATAATCACAAAACAGCAAGTTATAAACTCATTTACATCTTGCAATTAAGACTTTTTTTCTCAAAATTCTGACTGCAATTGTGACTTTTCTCATTATTAAAAGATCACATCTCGCAATTGTGATTTTTCTCAGAAATAATAAATGAAATTACAAGACATAAACTTACAATTATAAGGAAAAACTCCGAATTGTGAGATACAAACTTATTTTTGTAAGGATTTAGTGTCTTCTGCATGTCTCACTTGAAACCAGCGGTATCCTTCCTGCCAGGGAATATGCAGATAAGCGATGAGGAAGGAGGCCACCACGTGTCTCATGTTCATCCAGCCAGTTTGCCACAGCTGTCTCATTGCCGCATCTTCCAGCGGGTATCCTGTCCTTCCACGCTGCCATGCCTTCAGATGGACAGGGTCTGAACTCCAACGCAGAGCCTGCACATGGGAGTATGCAAATGTAATTGCAAATGTAACTTGTAACAATAATTGCATAACTAAATTGATACATTTTCTGATGCCGCTAAGTTTCTAGGATGTTGTGGGTGCCTGTTTTATTATCCGACAGGCAAAAATCATAAATCTGATCAAGTAATAGCACTTCTCTCCTCAGCAAGTAACATGGTTTGAAGCCAAAATCCCATTCTTATTGGAATCATGTCTTTGTGGTTTTTCTGCTGATTAAGGGATAATACAAGACTTCTTCACCTTACAAATGGTTTTCGAAAGCAAAAATATTATGAAATGCATCACATTTTGTGAGAAAGTGTGATGTGTAAAACAGGCACTATTTTTTAAATCAGCACCCCTAAATTATTAAGAAACCAATATTGGATTTCAGTCAGCAAATATGAAGCAGGACGGTTCTATAAATATGAATCTTGCCTTGTATGGTGGCCTGAGGGACTCCCAGGGCAGGTTTGGGAAAAGGCACAGCTGCCAGTACGCCAGGTCCCTCCAGGCCAGTTTGCGCTGGAATTTGGGAGGTCCCATAATAGGCTGCGTGCACTCAGCTGTCCAAAGTGCAAATATGGAGATAGAGAGCTGGTGTTGTGCTCATCCGCACGACTTGACTCCTTCTCATAACGGTACACACCTACAGTGAAGTCAATTGATGAACGCAAAATGATGGATCGGCTTGTAATGCTGCTATATTAATTATTATTATATCTCGCAGGAAGGCCTCAAGACGGGCCAGAGCTCCTTCCTCACTGAAGTACCATGATTTCCGAATGTTCACGGTCCAGTCAATCTGTCAATACCACATCACAAAAGCACTTTGATCATTTAAAATGGCAACATACAGTCTTAGGGACCGTTCACTCAGAACACAATTTTTGCATCCAGCTGCACTACTTTTCTATTGCTTTTCTACATTATGTGAACTCGTTAGACGGTAGTTTTTGACCGTTACAATTACACCTTGCATCTCTTGCAGTGTCTTGCACATGACACAACGTTTAAAAAACCCCCACAGCGCTCATGTTTAAATAAGTTAAACTTTCAAAAACGTGTCTCAAGTCTCAAGAAAAATGCACTCTGTGTGAATGGAAACTAAGGTTACATAAAGACAGTACTTTCTGATGGTTAGTTAATAATAAAACAAATTCATCCTAGTAAATTCAAATTATTATCCAAATATTGTTTTATATGACACGTGATACACATTTCAGCATAGAATAAGCATAGATACGATAGATAAGATAGATTATAAAAATAGTGATATTAATTAGTATATTAACGTTAAAGTATAACTAGAGTTATTAGTTAACTGAAACTAAAACTAACTGCTTTAACATATCATTAAAGCATACAACAGACTTTACAGTTTTATTCCTATCTAAATTATGAAGGTTTTACGGAGGGGTTCAAGCCTAAAACATGATGAAATGTATTTTTTTCTGGCTGTTGACATTATTTTCTGATTTGTGGGATGATAAAAAGAGATATCCAAAACCATCTCTGCTTTATCCAATATGCAGGTTTCTGTTCAGGAAATGTATGCAAATTAGTTCATATTTAATTAGACACAGGCCTCGTTTGCATATTTAAACATAACATTTCAGAAATGCATCATTTGCATAATTAAACATAATTTTTCAGAACAATTGTAACACAATTATCTTAATTTACTGTGATTAATAAACTGGGGAAAGTATGGCAATATCTATATTAGTAAAAAAATTTTTACCCTACTCACCTGTAGTGTCTTGCTTTAAGGCATAATTAATATACTTTAAAATATAATTTATTCCCGTGAAGCAAAGCTGAATTTTCAACATCATTACTCCAGTATAAAGTGTCACATGATCCTTCAGAAATCATTCTAATATGCTGATTATCAGTGATACTTTAAAATATAATTTATTTCTGTAATGCAATGCTGAATTTCCATCAGCCATTACGCCAGTATAAAGGGTCACATGATCCTTCAGAAATCATTCTAATATGCTGATTTATTATCAGTGTTGAAACTTTTGTGCTGCTTAATATTTTTTTTTTTTTTGGAACCTGTGATACTTTTTTCTTTGATTCTTTGATTAATAAAAAGAACAGCATTTATTCAAAATATAAATCTTTTCTAAAATTATAAGTCTTTACTATCACTTTTTATCCATTTAACACACTCTTGCTGAATAAAAGTATTAATTTCTTTAAAAAAATTAATAAAATACTGACTTTTGAATAGTAGTGTATATTGTAACACAACATTTCTATTTTGAAAAAACACTGTAAGAATCCTGAAATGTGTTCACATCAAGACTAGCAATGTGCGCTAGTAAAGTAAATAAAGTCAATTTTGATTTCATGCGGACTTTAAAGTTAAAAGTTACACACTTTTTTTGTGCGCGCGCTGTACAAGTCTGGTATAAAGAATGTTTTACTCAGGTGGCCGAAATGTCCGAGAAAAGTTATGCTCAGCAAGAAAAAAAAATTAGAGGGAACATTGATCCTGATCGAGCATTTTGCAGCTGCTCCTCCCCCTCGGTGTGGCACGTGTTAATCCAAACATATGAATCCATCAGAAGCATTTTTAGGAAGAGAAATAGACTTTTCAAAAACATTTTCTATAATTATCTCTGTAAGTTTCTCTCTCCTGCTGTACAGACACACGATGACCTTTGACTTAAGTAGATTTTATAAAACATAAGTTTAAAAGCTTACATTTGGGTATTCATCCATTTATTTGCCAATAATCAGTAAGCAAAGAAAAGTCTATCACGAATTTCATTTCATCCCTTTATTTGAAAATATGTTGTAATGTAATATGATAATTAATCAATAAATTAATAATGAATCATAATACATTTTATTTTCTAAATTTATTTATAGGGCCTTATTAATTTACATTAACATAAAGTAAAAAAAAAAATAGACCTGGCTGTAACTTTATGTATATATATCTAATAAATAAAGTATATAAGAATATTATTTGTTGGGATTTATTTATTTATTTATTTTTAATTTTGTAATTTATTTATTGCTTGCTGGTTTGCAATTTCACAGCTTTTTTAGCTTTGATATTTGAAGTGTTTTGCGGAGACAAAAAAGTGCAGTTAAGTGTTTGTACCAGCAGAGGGTGACTGCAATAATACCATCTAAAATATTGCTAGCCACAGAGGCTATAATATTAAAATTAATATAATAATTATTTCATATATTATAATTTATATTCCATATATTATTTCATTTTATATAATTTATATCATAGATCATATATTATAATTATTTCATATAATTTTTATTTATATTAAATAGATGACAACCCTTCTATATTGTACAAATACATATATTTGACTGGTTCAATAATTACATAATAACAATTAAATGGCTTATGGCTTCAGTGCTCTTTTAAAACATATTCATCGACTCTCTTTGAAGCTCAGACAGATATACTCACACATAGAGACACATATATGCAGCAAATGATGTAAAACAATGTGTTACTATCTTTTTCTTTCATGTGTATTGACTTACAAGTGGACTAAAGCCTTTCTAAAGAGGAACAGATAGCTTTCAAATGAAAATTGAACAGGGAGCTTGTGTTCGAGGACAGTGCAATCAATAATGTTTAGACGGCAGAACAAGTCTAACAGACAGCAGATCAATACAGACGAGCCCCCACCTCCCTCCGCTCTGTCCCACTGACCTCATCCTATGATCTGATCAGCTCTTTATTTAAAGCTCAGCGGCCGCTGAATGAAGGGCCGATTAGAGAGAAAGAGACTGAGAGTGGCCAGAAAGCAGTTCACCATTTCATTGGGTGACAAAAAAATCTAAATGTCACATAAAACCCCAAATAAACTAGATTTGGATATTTTCGAAAGAAACTGTGCACTCTCAGAAAAAAAGGTACAAAAGTTGTCACTGGGGCGGTACCTTTTCAAAAGGCACACCTTTGTACCTAAAGAGTCCATATTGGTACCTTAAAGGTACATATTAGTACCTAAAGTGTACATATTAGTACTTAAAAGGTACAAAAGTGTACCTTTTGAAAAGGTACCGCCCCAGTGACAGCTTTTGTACCTTTTTTTCTGAGAGTGTGAGTGTATTAAACACAAGTTAAGCTTAATCGACAGATGTTGATTACTACAAAATATATGCCACTAGCACTACCATAAAAAATGAATTACTTAAAAAGATAAAATCAGCATTATAATGAGGCACTAGAAGTAAATGGGGCCAATTTCGAAGGGTTTATGAGAAGAAATGCAAAAAACATTCAAAAATTATTTATTAATATTATATGAAATATAAAGCTGCTTAAATCATAATTATTGTGTGTGTATACTGTGTATATATATATATATATATATATGCCATTTAGCAGATATTCTTATATATGTGTATATATATAATTTCATTAAATATATACAATTTCATTTAGAAATTGCTATTAAATTTAATAAAGAATTACAAAGAAACAGCAAGTAACTGTTTAAACACACTGAATTAAACATGACACTTTGATGCAGAAAGACTGAAATTGTATTTCTTGTAAAACCTACTCAAATAATCTTATTTACAACACTTTAGCAACTAGCAACTACGTAACAATGTGCAGATTCCAGTAAATACATTTTCCTTTTAAAATGACTGAATTAATATTCAGTAATAATAATGTCGATTTGACTGCACTATTGAGAACAAAACTTAAAAGGAGTTGAATATTGGCACTACTGTTTTATGTAGACCTGCTTTATATATGAAATTGAATTTGGATCATAATTAATGAATTTTGCAACATGAAAATCATTGTTTTCTATGTATCACTGTAAAGCTACTTTGACACAATCTGCAAAGCGAATTTTATACGACTTGACATAAACACATCTCAGTTTAATTTATTCAGAGGAAAACTCTTGGTTGTCAAACAACACGCTTTGCAGGTAAAACAGAGTGAGTGAAAGGAATCAAAGGAAATAAAAAGATGAGTAAAGGAAATAAAGCTATCAAGGCGTGTAAGTGGAGTCATATATGGAGCGTGTTGCCATGGAAATGCAGGGAGTGATTTCAATTGGCTGCTTCGAGTCTGACCTCTGATTTGAGTGAATGCTCATTCAGAGTCATATGAGGTGACATCTTTCTCCAGTGCTGGATGGCCTCAACCCAAAATCCTGGACAAAATCAAATGTACTATCTGCTCTTTATTTCCTATGCGTTCTATTCTGCATGTTTTCATGTGCAGTAAGTATATGTCTGTGCATCTGTCTCTCTTAAGCCTCTTTCTCTGGCTCTCTCATTAACGCTCCGCTCAGACGCTGTATAGCAGGTGACAGGGAGAACTAATCGCTCTGAAGATTAAAAATAAATGAAGAGAAACGTATTTTAGAAAAACGGTGGAACGAACATCATAAATCATCCAGCCTGGATCAGGTTCCTCCTCACTGTCCGCACACTGACACACACGCACACACGCAGACAAATTACATTACTGAAATCACATTACTGCTGCCTTTCAGGAAGGACGCACGAAGGGGAAAAGAGAGAGAAGGTGACAGAGAGAAAGAGAGAGGGAGAGTCATATTAGACGAGGCTTTAAAGTGACAGATCTGGAAAACAGAGGATTTTGTATCCAAAAGCTTGTGTAGACTGCAAAATAATAATAATAACTATTATTATTATTAGTAGTATTACGGTTTGCAGTTTACACAAGCTTTAATACATCTATAATAATAATAATAATAATAATAGAACTGCTTAAATAGACTGAATAATAATAATAATTACTATTATTATAACTATTATTATTGTTTGCCGTTATCTAATAATAATAACTGCTGAAACAGACTGCATATTATTATTATTATTATGCATGTTTTCATGCACAGTAAGTATATGTCTGTGCATCTGTCTCGTATAAGCTTCTTTTTCTTGCTCTAATTATTATTATTATTTTGCAGTCTACACAAGCTTTATTATATAACATAATAATAAAGATAATATAGCTGCTTAAATAGGCTGTAAAAATACTACTACTAATAATATAACAATAATCATCAACTTTTCTCATAATTAATCATGTATTGAATCATGTGCTGAATTAATTATATTAGGTATCTTGTTATTATACTCAAAAAGGCTTGGTTTTATGTTTCTTAAAATGTATCATAATTTAATCACAATTTAATCTACATTAATTCTAAATTTGATAAGACTTTTGTCACGTAATGTAAATGTTTATTCTTATTATAACATTGGAAACATTCCTTGTGTTTTTTCCATGTTTTTTTTTTTTTTTTAAGTTTTCAATCATGAAGGTCATTCTTTGGCTTTCAGTGGAGCTGATGATGTGACCTCGTATAGCATCTCTAGAGGGAACATCTTGAGTTTGTGTTCTAGGACATAAAAATAATTCTGCATACTTATATTCACAGTCACAGCCAGGGCATTCCTTTAATGCTTATGCCTCAAATAATGAGTTTGCAGCAGCAGTTGACTCCCAACTGGCACAGGCTGCAGATTTCTAACTGTCCTCTGGAGGTCACTGTTTGACAGTGAGTGCAGCATCCACGGGACAGCAGCTGAATCACAGCCTGCAGAGAGAGAGAGAGAGAGAGAGAGAGAGAGAGAGAAGACAGAAAATGTCAGACATTATTTGTGACTTTTTGTCACAGCAGTATGTGTTTGTGTTTATGTGCTCATTTTTCTGTGTTTTTCGAGAGGCGCTGTTAGAGACGCAGGAAAAGGACAAATGGATAAAGAAAAAATAGCAAAAATAAAATGAACAGAGTAACAACAATAGGCAGAACAAGAGGAATCAGGGGAGAGCGTAATCCTTTGTTCTCCTCTATTCACTTGGAGCGCGTGTCTGACTCCCTATAGGCGGAATTTCATTTTGCAGCATCTCACAGACACACACACTCAAACACCATGTAATTTGCCCTCCAGGGACACTATCAGTTTTGTATTTCTGCCTGTGTTTTTCAGATGAAGTGTACGAGCGCAGACCCTCTTTAAGTTTATTTTGGGGGTTTCCTTGTGATACAAAGTAATATTATTTTCCCTTCATTCCTTTTCTTATGCCTGCATGAATAATAATAACGTGCGACACAAATCACTAATGTAAGATTCTTGATTAGAAGTTTTTGAAAAGGTCACGAAAAGTTCAGGATTAAACATGGATTACATACACACTTACAGTGCTGTTTCTGCATGTATTTTAAGTAGCTATATCCTCATTGCTTTGGTCCTAAATCTGCAATGCTCTCACAGACACAGACTAGAAGATCAAAGCTTCTGCTTCAACGCAGGACAAAGAGAGCTAGTCATAAAACAAGCATAAATGTTAAGGAATACCGGGATTTGGAATCATGAACATGTACTGTATGATAATAATTACCACGTCCAGTGTTGTATTTTATGGTTAAGGTCTCTATTATAAGGTAAAATTCAAACACATTTAATTTAAAGGGTTCAATATACCTTGAAATGTGGAAAGAAAACCAAAGTACTGGGTTTGATTCTTAAGGAAAGTAATGCAAAGACTGAGCACACTGCAAGTCACTTTGGTTAACGCCATTTGCCAAAGGCATAGATGAAATAAAAAGAGAATAAAATAAAGCTAAAAAGTAATCATCATGTTGTGGTTATAGCATTGTGGCTTGTACTCATAGCCAATTAGACAATCAAATTGTATCTCACACAATGACATTATTTAAGTATTAGTTTATTATTAATCTTTTTAGATTTAAAGTATTAAAAAAAGGTATGAGACAAAGTGTATATCTTAGGTGCTGTAACTGCTCATTTTTTATTTTTTCCCCCACCATTTTAATCACCTCCCTGCCTTCACAAGCTCAATTTAAATAATCCTGCGGTGTGACAAATTAATTTTTAAAAGTACAAATATTTCATGTAGGTTCTCAATTAACATGAGGACATAAACACTGCATGCATAATTAAAAATGAATTAGAAAAACACTGTTTAAAATGGTTTAAAACGGATCACGTCACACTGCAGGACAACTTTCCATAGATGCGCATTCCTTTTTTAATATGTAAATTATGCACTTATTAGACTTATTTGTGAACATTATATTTCCTTTGTGTATTCTATACTGCTTTAGATTATCTGTTAGAATCTCATGTTTCCTCTCAGTTTCACCATCAAAAATCAACACAATCTAGATCATGGCTGATGAAATTTGCATACAATTGCATACATTATACTTCCTATTCTATTCTATTCTATTCTATTCTCAGGACCATATTTTGGTGCTTTAGATTATCTGGTAATACTGCATGTTTCCTTTCAATTGCACCAGCAAAAATCAGTACAATATAGATCATGGCTGATGAAATTTTGCACTTATTAGTCATTTGCATACAATTGCATACATTTTCTAATTCTATTCTATTCTATTCTATTCTATTCTATTCTCAGGACCAGGTGAATTATGATCCAGGTGAATTTAGTGCTTTAGATTCTCTGTAAATATTGCATGTTTTTTCTAGGTTCTACCAGCAAAAATCAGTAGAATATAGATAATGGCTGATAAAACTTATTAGTCATTTGCATACAATTGCAAACATTTTCTTATTCTATTCTATTCTATTCTATTCTATTCTATTCTATGTAATCAGGACCAGATGGGTTTATGATATTTTGGTGCTTCAGATGATCTGTTAATATTGCATGTTTCCTCTTGGTTCCACCAGAGAACATCAGTATATGATCTAGATAATGGCTGATGAATAAGCAATGCTATTTCATTTATCTCTGCGAATATTTTTGTTGTTGTTGTTTCACAGAGCTGAGACCGATTTAATGATATTCATTTGAGTTTAGGTCGACCTCACACACTCCATAGCTCGGAGCGGAATACATTTTGAAAGAGGGAAGCTCCTAATATTCAGCCATTAGCTCCAATAAACAAAACTGCCCTGAAGTATTCCCACCGCAAATGGAAAGAGAATGAAATAAAATGCGAGACGGATCTGAAATTATACATTTGTTCTGAAGGAATATGAAGTAATAAATAAAAGCGAGAGGTTTGCTTGCCCTGTGAGGAAAACAGTCTGAGCTTGTGTTTTAAAATAGAAAGCACTGCAAGCTCACATGTCTATTTGTGCATGAGTGAGCGAACATGCCAACACACATACATGCAAGAGCCTGACAAACATGATACCGGCACATAATAAAGACACCTGCTGGTGATCTCCATGGCAACGCTACCTGACAGCCCCGTGACATGCATGGTAAGTTTTATTCCACGGTGATCTTACAGTAATATCACACCTCTCTCTCTGTCTGTGTGTGTGTGTGTGTGTGTGTGTGTGTGTGTAGGTGAGGAGATTTACTCTCTGCGGCCCTGCTAATGGACAGATGTGAGAATAATGTAGTGTAGAAGAGCAGAGATCCTGTAGCTATCGACCAAGAGATACTCGCACACACGCACTCACACATATACATTTTCTTGAACACCATATCAGAGTGGAGGTCAGAGGTCAGAGCAGAGGCTGATGGGAAATGTGATTTATATTCCAAGGCGGCCATGCGGCCTCCCATTACTGTTACTCACTTAAATGTGTGTGAATAGAGCGAGTGTGTGTGTGTGTGTGTATGTGGATGATCTGACTGCAATGCAATTTGCATTCATTCGGTAGCCGTATTTAAAGAACCCCCCCCGCTTTTTTAACACAAGTTGTATGTACTGTATATGCAACAAAGATGATAGTATGCATGTGACATTATGAGTAAACTTACATAGAATTTGATATGTTCCATTCCCCCAGCAGCGTCCTGCTAAAGCAAACGTCTCATATCTGGTCATCTTTTTAAATCGCAGGAAGTGCATCCGCTCAGTCTGAAGGGCACTGCAAATGGCATAGGGAACAAGTGTACACTGACAGGAAGTTGCTAAAATAAACACAAAGGAGCTCTTTTAATATAATGAACCAAAGTACAATTATTTTCATATTAAAATCACACACACATATACAATTATATCAATTATTAATTAGTTCATATAGACTGATAGAGCTACACAGATATACTGTATATACCTGTATATATGTGTGTGTGTGTATGCGTATAGACGTAATGAAATTATTGTAATTGCAATAAACAACACTGTGTAAGTGTTTGTAAGTGTTACATTACAGCTTTTGTGTACTTTTAACATTTTCTGCGAAGGGAAATCTGGCAAGTATGGTCAAATGTGTTAAACGGGACTGAGAATACTACACTGGGCATTATCAAATTAGCCAAAATATTTCAGAAATGAACGTGCAATATAATGACCTCATTAGCCATTTTAAAAGACATTGTGTCTTGAATCACTGGGTATAAATCATCAGTTTGATGCAATTAAACTGGCATAATAAATCATGCCTGGAATTTTAAATTGTGTTTAATATTCTCATCTATTCATTCATATTCAAGATTTTGGATGGCCCTCATTTTTCTAATCGTGTCAAAATATATTTTTTCATTTGAGGGTCTATTATGATAGTAAAAGCAATGTTTAAGGCAAACCAATTTACATCAAAGTGATAAATAACCCAGTTCTACTGTTATTCATCTTACATAACTTAAAAAATAAAACATTAAGAAAAACAAACATGCAGGATACTGTACAGAATTATAAAAATGAAATATTTTATGGGTCAATATTTTGTTATCGGTTATGCAATCAAAAAATAAATGGATAATTAGAATCAATACTTACATTTAAAAAAACATAACAGAGAAAAATATGCACTTCTAAGTACATATTGCAAACAAAATTTGCTTTGTTGCATTGTTGTTGTACCTCTGCAATTTCAGGCCCCTTCTTTTGGAAATCATAATTTCCATGGTTATTCAAAAATTTCAAAACTTATTAATATAAATACATTCTACTACCAAGAAAAAACACAACTATGAGTGTTTCCTCCACCAGTATGTGTGCCATGCATACATTAGTTCTCTTCTGTGTACTGGGAGTTGATGCCCAGCTGGGCAGACATGCCCACAAGGCGGACTATTTTACCCTAAAATACTGTCAATGCCCCTTGGTAATCTTGATGGCATGGCATTTCGCCTTTACAAACCCTTAGAGACAAAAGGTGACGAGTAAACGAGAAAAAAGGAGCGAGAGAGAAGAGATTAGAGATTGTAAAAAGAAAGAGGTATCAAGACACACATAAGAGACTTTTGAATTGTTCAAAGCTGAAAACTCACAAATTTGCATATGCATTCCACTAAATGATATGCTAATCCGCTTGATTTGCATCGCAGTGACCTCCTGTTGCGAAACGCTTCATGCTTAGATTCGCTGAATGAAAGAATAGAAAACAGAACAGAAGGAAGAACAACTTGTTGGGGCCCAGCGAACAGGCTTGGGTGTCTCTGGAAGTGGAGTATCATAAGGGACATAAAAGCACACTTGTGATCTTTGAATGGCAAGAAATAAAAAGCACATCAGAGCTGAAGAGCAGCGACAAGAAAACGCTATAGAAAGTTACTGTAGCACGCTTTACGGACATGAATGCTGAAGCAAACACAGTGCTCGACATATCAGAAATAATTTCTACCACTCAGCCATCAAAGAGAGCACATGGATCCAAAGTAGAGCGACTGAATGAGGGATGGAAAGAGAAAAAGGTTGAAGAGTTGAAGAGGGAGGGTGTGTGGGGGGAAGGGCACGACGCAGAGTGGCGAATGAACACCATGGTTTTGCGAGGTTGGCACAGTGCCATCCACTCAGCGCCGGTGCCAAAGAAGGCGTGTAGGCAGGGTGGCATTACAGAGGAGAGAGGAGGAGAGACAGATAACAAGAGAAAAGAGAGGCATCACCCCCCTGCCAATTCTCCAAACGAAATGTTCCCGAGCATCAAAAAGTTGGAGCTCTTTGAAGATCCGTCCGCCAGCTCGTCAGCATGGCAACTGTGTGAGTATGCAAATCTGAACGTTGCGATAAACTGATGCGGTGCCTCTTAACGAACCTTTTATCCTCTTGTTGTTTCAGAAAAGCGCAGATCTCTTCGCCAAGACCTCGTAATTTTGGTTCCCGCAGGCTTCGCCATCCTGCGTTTCGCTGTCTCCTTCGTGACCGTGCCAGGCTCCAAGTAGGCACATCCCCTAGAGAGTAAGCAGCACATGCCCTGGTGTCGATGCCACTCGACGCGGGTACGACGGCATCTGCTTTGTCATAATGGAGATATGTGACTTGTCTTGTTATTCTCGTTGGCACGCACCAACCTTCGGCAGCGTGCCAGGATCTCTGCGTCACCGTATGCCGCTGGGAAGTTGGCGGTGGCTCGGGAATGGCAGAGTGCCAGCATGTTCCTGCGGTAACCAGCCCCCGACGCGTGCCACTTGGCAAAGACAAAGAGCCCTAGGGACGAAATACAAAACAAGACTGAAAAACACAGTGATCCGACAGCTTAATTAACACTCACAGAGTTTGTTGGGTTAATTAGTGTGACAGATTTGGTGAGGAGGAATGTGGCAGGAACACTTGTGAGAACAAAAGTGATGGGCAACCCAGACTGAAGGAATGTCAGCGGATGCCAGCAATGCCGATGGCACTTACGTTCAACAGGGTTTGTAAAAAGGATAAATGGAAAGAAAAGGAAGAATCAAGAAACAGTCTGCTGTTCAAAAACAAGTTTGTTGGACAAGACAGAACATGAAGAATTGAGGAAACAACTGTGGATCCAAGCAAACAGGGAGGAGCTAAAGAAACCGCAGGCCTCGACTTACCGTACAGTGACTCAACAGATTGATCAAAATGCTAAGTCATTATGGAATATGGCTTTTATCTATTGCAAAAACATAAAAGAATGGTTTGCACTAATGAACTACTTTTTGTAGTACGTCGGGAACACCAAAAGGATATATGTTGGTGGGTGTTAGCATGGTGAACTTTACCAGGAGAATGCACTACTTTTGCAGTTTTATGGACCTACTAGAGCTTTCCAAAAGCAAGGAGAGGATCTTAAACCATCATAGACACAGTAATGAGTGACTTTGTGCTTGAATACTAGTTCGAAACTTCCTGTTGAGTCAGAGAGAAGAGGATGCCTCTCAGAGAGTGAGTGAGAGAATTCAGTCCCTCACTGGATGCGTTTGACATTGTAGAGGAGTATAAATAATGCAGATTTTCTCTCCTCCTCTTCCTTCTCATGCTTTCCGAAGGAAGGGATTTACACACCTTTGTGCTTTGAATCCTTCGTTGGCATCGTTCTCGTTAAGCGACGCAGGATTGGTTCCGAAACGGGCATTGTTTCCAGCGTAACCTTCGATAAACAAGTTCAAATTAGACGTTAATAACCTCGCGAAATGAGCTGTTTAATTTGCGGTTCCTGTTGTTTTTTTGCTTTTACGTCTTTCTTTGTACCGATTGCGGACAATTATGTACGGATATGCTAATGCCGCTGTATTAATGAGGTTTGTATCGCTGGGATTCTCTTCTTTACTCCTGTGGGGATCTTAATTTTACCTCATCTTTATTATGTAAATGGATTATGTCAAAAAAAAAACTGCACACACACATACGCACACACTCATACACTAACACAAAAGAGGCGCGTCAAAGGAAGAGGGAATAAGGCAACAGTTGAGGGGGGGGGTGCAGAAAATGGAGGATACGCGCCCTCAGCAGCACCAAAATGCAAGAAACTGCACAGAAATCTGAAAGGATCTTTCTCCTCAATTTTTTTTTTCTTTCTTGTAGATATTTTTGTTGCAGCAAACCTGCAATGGAGTGACAGAGACGAAGATGGGATTTACTAGATGAAAAGAGAGAGAGAGAAAGAGCGAGCGAAAGTGAGAGAGAGAATGGTTAATATCCTGCGCTTAATCATGGCACATGAGATTGGCTGTATGCATATCTCATTTGCATCTCATTAAATTGCTTGTGCACCTGCAGAGAGAGGAGAGAGGAGAGAGGGGAGAGGGGCAGAGGACGGCACAACGAGAAATGAGGGTGTAGTTTCAATAAGCAGACTGTTTCTATAGCAGTTACTTCATTTTATGTTCAATTATCAGAAATTTTTTTTTTTTAAACACGGTACACTATGCACATTAAAAGGCTGCTTTTGGTCTTATTTTGATGATGCATTCCATTTTTCTATTTAATACCGATATTTTCTATGAATATTAAAAAAATTTATTGCATTTGTTTTCTTTCATAAAAAGTGAATGATCTATGATGTATATCACATCGTTTTAATCACGTACTAAGATATTCCATGCCATTGCTCTGTGACATTAAATTCGGAAAAACACTCTCTGGGAGAATACAATTGAGATTTTAAGATATTGAGGCATAAAACAATCCATATGTTTCAGAGGTTGTAAAGTCCAGCACCGGCCACCAGTTTAATGTAGGCATAATTAGTATGCAGCTCTTTGCGTTCTTTAATAGAACTCAGGGTGAAGACTATTGTCTCTGATTCCAGGATGTGCAATCTGCCTGGCTGCAGAGACTGGCCTTCCTCTTTGTGTTTCGCACAATGGGCTATTCTACACTGGACATCCACACATAACTCAAATAAATCATGTTCCAGCCAACAGGCCACCAGAGGACCACTGCAATATTTTCCATAAAAGAAAAGAGAAGACTGCACGCGGCGTTGGGGAGAGATTAGGAAAATTAGAAATTTTCCATTACAGAAATATAATGACAAACACAGTTGGAGGACAGAAATGAGAAGGGAAGGAGAGGAGAAGAACAAGACTGGATGGAAAAGGGAAAGTGAAAGGAAATTAATAATTGCACTTTAAATATTACTCCCACTCACCTCCTACGTTCATCATAACGTCTAAATATTTAGTAAATAAAGTGCCGACCTCCAGACCCAAGAATGGCCATTCTCCGATGTGACTTTAATGTAATTACTCTGTGACGGATATATTTAAATCTGTATGTAAACACTGGAGCAGCAAGGTCTACGTATGATGGAAATGTCTGCATCGATTACCCGCTATGAATGTGAAATGTTTAATCTCGTTAAAAATCTCATGCCTAAATTAGACTCCCTCAGCAGCTTTTTAAATTGGGCTATCCATCATATGTAACGAAGAAGTGACAGAGTGTGTATGCAGGGGGTTCTAATATAAAATTGTTTTAAAATATTCTCATATTAGCTCTGCTGTGGCGAATGGCACAGGCTAGCCGGTGATGTGGTAAACAATAAAACAGAAACCAGAAGCCAGCATAAACCCTAATCCGAAGCTTTTGTATGGACCGAGTCACAAAGCATTGCTGAGGGACAAACGGTGCTTCAAGGATTTATTCTTTTTTAAGAAACCAAAAGAAAGGGGGTAAAAATAGAAAGAGGGAAAGACATGTGGTGTTGGCCACCACCTGGTGAGATGTCATGTACGATTAAGTGTGTGTTTGTCTGGCACGCTTCATGCCGTTATCAAGTGCGTACAGCTCAGCGCAAACACTGCATACTTTTCTTATGCTAATGACGTCGCTTGGATAGACCCCTCCTCACTGTTGCTGTACATCTTTCCATCCTGCCCACTTTTTCCTGTAGCATGCCCACCTGTGCCACTTTCTAAACCCTAAACTAACAACAGCGCTACCAGTCTTAAACCACTCACCCTACGCAGGGTGTAGGGTCTCAAAACCATATAACCAACCTTCATACGACAGACTCCACAAGGTCAAAGGGTCAAAGATTTAGCATAATTTATCATATCAGTGCGAGATATTCACGGCAGCCACGCGTAGCCCATTCATGCTCCTGCTGCCTCTGATTAGCATCTCATTTCACAGGCTTGATTCTTAAAAAGCCCCCCCTAAGCCCCCTTTCCACTAACATGATGGCTCAGTTCCTGCCCTGTAGAAACAGATGCTCACCCAAAATATTATACAGCGACCGTGTCAAACTGACAGCGCAAACCACAACGGGGGGGAAAGGTGTCTTACTCAGCAAATGTTTGGATGTGGCATTCTGAGTTTCACAATATTACAAACAACATGCTTGCATAACATCTTAGCATGTGTAAAATTGTTTTATGACTTAGGTTGCAGTTAGGTTATGCTGCAGTACAACTTTCTAGACACAATACATGAAATTAAAAAAAATTATATTTTATATACATTATACAATAATTTATATTTTAAAGGGGTCATATGACGTTGCTAAAATTATTTTGTGTATTTGTTGTAATGCAATGTGTTTATGTGGTTTAAGGTTCAAAAAACACATTCTTTTCCATATAATGTACATTATTGTTTCTCCTCCAAAACTCGTTTTTTTTTTTTTTTTTTTTTTTTTTTTTTGAAAGTGTCTCTTATGCTTACCATTTATTTGGTCAAAAATAAAACAGGAATATTGTGAAATATTATTAAAATTTAAAAGAACTGTTTTTTATTTTAATATATTTTAGAATGAAATGTATTCCTGTGATCATAAAGCTTCCTGTGCCTCTAATGACATATAATCTCTAATAAATTTAAAATTATAGAGATTAAACTTAACCTGATTACAAACCTTTTTAACTTGAGCTTTAAATGTAAGTTTAAGTGTTGACAAATCGGAGTATGAATTAACCAATTCTTCAACTGAACCATAAATAAAGCATATGTGTCTAGATCTCGGAATAGTATTCCATTCTCGTGCAGCTTTGACAGAAAAAACAGACTGACTAAAATTACTTCGTCTAAGCGGTACGATACAGTCTCCTCTTAATGCACCTCTTGTAGAACGATAATCAGTTGTTCTAATACTAACTAACTGACTAAGAGGGGGAGAAGATAAACCATAAATAATTTTATACATCAAGCATACATTTGCATACTTAATCATGTTTTCCCAACTTAACAAATTATATTTTTTCAGTATTAGACAATGATGATAATGTACCGATTTCTTATCGAAGACTTTAAGTGTACGTTTGTATAAGGACTCTAATGGTTTTAGAGTCACTGAACTCGCCTGAGACCAGGTGGTTAAACAGTAAGTCATGTGAGAAATAACCATAGAATACATATACATCTTAGCTGCCTCTAATGACATATAATCTCTAATAAAAAATAAATTATAGAGATTAAACTTAACCTGATTACAAACCTTTTTAACTTGAGCTTTAAATGTAAGTTTAGAATCAGTCAGGATTCCCAGATATTTATATTGAGGCACTACCTGCAGCCTCACCCCTGACACATAAACAATAAAAAAATTAATCCCCTTTCTAAAAAATGTTTCTTTCTTTTGAGTTTCTTTCAAAACAAACCTTACTTTATATAATCGCAAAAGACTAATATAATCTCCAAAGGAAACAGCATTTTAGTGACTTTTATCCTTCATCACCTACATGCCATACCCAAGGTTAAATGTATAGCATTAAAGTCATTCATTATTTACTCACTCTCATGTCATATGGAACCCATATGATTTTCTGTCTTTTGTGGAACACAAACTCTTTTTCCCCCCAATAGAATATCTGAGCTGCTCTTTTCTATACAATGACAGTGGGCAGTGATTCTCAGTATCAGCCTGAAAAATGACAAACATGCCAATAGTGCAACTTGTGCACTATTTTCCATATTTTTACAATAAAGGGGTTAAAAATACCTCTACAATATATAAAAAAAAAAACAATACAAATATAAAATATATGTTTTTGTGTTTTGAGTCATTCACAGATTTGACAGTATTCAAATATTGCTGAGGCTTTGACCGAATGTCACCAAAGAACATTTTTTTGGGATAAAACTGCTAGAGCAACATCTCCCTTATGAGCTTGCCCTGGTTTCACAGCTATTTATTGTTACTTTGCAACCTGACTTTGTGAGCGAACGATTCAGTAAGAGAAAATCCCACTCAGATGAATTTCTCTGCCACGCCGAGTAAAGAACTGCATATGGAACAGTGCGATGGCGGCTGTGTGAACATTAGTAACCGAATCTATTTGAGTTTATCTGAGAATCAAGAGCGCCGCAGACCTGTGATAGATGAGCAAATCTAGTCGGCCATTAAAAAGTCATTTCAGAGACAGATAGCTAGCAGGTTCCCCTCTAAATGTCTACTGCGGGAAGCATACTTTAATGGCGCGCGAGAGAAAACAGAAACAATATAGCCTATTTCCAGAAATAGAAAGATAACAGGTGACGTCCTGCGGTTTTGCATTTAATGGGGTTCTTAAATGAAATACAGATAGAAGATGGCATGTATCCACGGCAGAATTTGCTGCTCCAATCTCTCAACGCTCCCATGCTAAGGGAACGAATTGTCTTAAGGAACACCGTAGTGGTTTTAATGAGTTGGAAGCGAGCACTAGCCGGTACTTTCTCTGATTCTGGGAGATCATTGTAGCTGCCTCGACCTGCTTCACTGGAGAGGGACAACATGACACACAGTCCGTGAATCTCTTAATGACTCAACTGAAAAATAATGATAATGCCGCTACAGGCTAATCTTCTGTGAAAAACATTCATGAAATCTGAAGCAAACAATATCTATTTAACAAGAATCATTTAGATGAAAATTCATTATCGTCTTTGCTCGTAAAGAGGCTTGGTGATATTTTAAAACACGTTAGCAGCAACCAGAGATAGGTGCAGCGCTCTGTCTCTTTAAGAGGAAATCACAGCTCCGAGCTCATGAATAAAGATGAGCTGGCCTTTCTCCGCATACATCATAGATCATGTATCAGCAGAGCCCATCTATCAGAACACAAGAGGAGCTGAAATGCTCATAAAGGCCCAGTATTAAAACCAATGAGATGGGGGAAGGGTCTCTCTGAAGGTACCACAATCCACTTTGTTTCGAAACACGGGTGGGCTTGGCATTTAATGCAATTTTTACAAATGATCTCCATGTTAATATGTCGACATGCAAAACCAATGACGCTATTGCATCTTCAATCTATTAGGTCTAGGCAATTACAGAAATGATTCTCCATTAACCAGGCAAACACATGGTCTGCTGCACTATGCTGTTTAAAAACGCACTAGATGTAAGTAGTTTTGCATGGCCTTCTCTCAATGTGCCGTAAAGAAAAGAGAAAAACGAGAAAACCTCTTAAAGTCATCTTCCAAAGAACAAGCTTTCACGCACAAAACGCCTGACGCATCACATTTAGCTTTGACGCCAGCTATACACCAGGCAGGATCTCCATATCCCATCCTGCTTTTTCATTTTAAAATCTGCTGCTCGAGAAAGATTCAATCTCTCTGATGCCATAAAAAACACGGTCGGTTACAGCTTCTATTCACACAGGGCCGTTAATATTAATAATATCATCCTCACTCAGAGGAAACTCATCTGGCTAAATGTCACAAGTTTAATTAATGACTGGTCCGGGCTGACCTCGGCTGAGGAGGAGGGAGTCTTGCAGCCCCTAATGCCATGCAGGCAAACTGGAATAATTTAGCATGTTAAACGCAAAGTCAATTAACCTTCGTCGGCAGCCAATGACGTGCAGCCCCCACTCGAACCGGCGTCGTTCTATAGAATCATCTGCACCGCGCCACCCTGATGAAGGGATACGCAGATGCATGAGTCATTAGTGGGAAATGGTTTCTGTTTTCCGCAAAGCCGCGGACTAATTGTACAATAAAAAACAATTAGTGCGTATTGATTCGTTTACGCCGTGATTTACCTCAGCTCAGACAGGATTATGATGCGCAGTACGGGTAAGTGCTATATGAACACGGCTGTGAAGCTCTTTGGGTGGGAGGTTTGGAATACCTCAGGAAAACACGTCACTCGAGTTCCCTTTTCCCGCTTTAAATATGCAGCAAAGCCTAATTAAAATATATGTCGAAGCCCTGGAATAGTGGCCATAATAACTGTCTAAAATGAACCTGTCTCGAAACGCAATCAAAAGCTCTCGCGGTTCTTTAGATAGCCTATACGGTTTAGTGCTGCCCATCACCCTCCTGTATCTCTTTTAATGAGATGTGCAGAAATCATTCAGAGACGTGATGTAATTTAGTCCTCATCTCCCAGCACGATACGCAATCACACAAGCGCTCGGCTCCTGAGAACGACATAATGCGACAAACTAGAACTAGTTATAATCAACGAATAGTCGGTAGAAAGGTTGTGTAGATTGTGTTCTAGTTTTGTCACGGAGATGCAGACATTTTAAACATTTTACTTTAACAAGTAGAACGCTATTGATTATGAACATGATAGGGTATATCATACTCAATATTATTGTATGGACTATAAGAAAATGTAGAATTGTTGTTTTACTTACCTATCCTGAATGTAGCCTAATACTTGATCCTGATTGGTCAGTGGCGACTGGTGAGCCAAATTTCTAATGGAAACACTATCGAAAATTCAGTCAGGGCATCTTTGTAAGCAAGCTAATAGAACAATTTAAATCAATATTTTATGTGAATTTATTTGTATGTATTTGATAAGTTGGATATCAGTCATCTGGTCATTATGGCAAAATAAACCGTTTCTTGGTGATGGAACACTGTCCTGATCACCCTGTTGGTGTTTATTGTGATAATGACCGGTTGACAACTCTTTAATACACCTTCAATTTGAGAACTGAAACACTGACTTAAAAACACTGCTCAAAAAATGCAGATTAACATTACATACAGAGAACATTAGATCCTTAAACTTATATTAACTTCTCTTTTATAGGAAAAGTTGAGTAGATCATACTCGGGCATAACTCTCTCACATAGGCCTACGTACACAAAAAGGACAAAAAAATTTTTTTCTTTTCTGAATAACCCTGTGCATTACATATATTGAGCACAAGTCAACACTGCTATCAACGCCGTCTCTTGCTAATACACATGAACTTGAATCTCAGTTTGAACTTTAGCTGCATTGATTTTGTCTCGTTTAACCTCCATTGATTTCTAGTGCTTTGGCTGATTGCCCGTCTCCTTTACACTGCCTCAGCAGAGTAGGGTGCATGCAATCAGATTAAGGACAGGGCAGAAACGCACATGATCAAATCACAGGACTTCGATCACAACAAATTTGGTGTGCATTTTCGGTGAATATGTGTTACTTGCAACCTTCAATCTGTCAGACACGGGAGTCAAAAAGTCTTTTAAAAAGACAGAGATTCCCTGGGTGCTCCAAGGACCATAAAGACATGTCAAATTATTAAAAGGAAACAGATTTTATTCACTTTGAATGCTTGTATATAAGAGGACAGGAGACATTAGCCCAGTGAGTCACATGAATAAACACAAGTGCATCATGAACATACATTATTTGGCGATCGCTACAGTAATAACATTTCCAGGAACACGCAGAGTAAACAGTCTCTCACAGCAGGTCCAGACTCAGGAGTGAGAGCATACGTTACAGTCCCCTTAGAAGTAGAATACAATGGAGAGAACAAAAAAAAAACACAAAATCAATTGAAATGAAAAAATTTGATATTTGGAATGCAAACTTTGTATAAATATAACATCATTGGTTTTCAACATTGGTTGGCTAAGAGGAGAACATAATGTAGTTCATGGAGAGTCACAGTCTTCACAGTAATGTGTGGACACAACTGCAGTGGAACGGGGACGGGGTTTGTGGCTACTGACGGTCGTCATTAAAGCTTCAGTGAAAAGCAAAATCAAGCATGCATCTTAGTACAAACCTACATTAGCAGCACACTCTATTTCCTCAACAATTAGACCCAGTACATTTAGTAGAACAAACAATAAGAAACGAAATCAAAAGAGATAACCAGACAAAAAGAAAGGCCAGACACAGAGAAGCAAACTGTGTAATCTCCACCTCTATAATACAAACTACAATGGCTGCACAACAGTGCTGTCCCATATCTTCAGAGTAAACTTTCTGTTTTTTGTTTTGTTTTTATTTTTGGTTCTCTGGTTGTTTCATATATGAGGTCAGGAATGTTCTAATAAGTTAGCTAAAACAGTTTTCTCGTAGCTGGCTCCATCATCTAAAAAGATTTCCATTCCTTAAAAACAGTAATATTTTCTAAAGTATAAAGTTTTTTTCCCATCCTTTGTATGCACCAATGGTAAGACTACTTTATCTTTGGATTTTCCATTAAAGCAATACTGTAAGTTATTATTGTTTCATAATATCATCACTGTAATTATTGTTAGTCTCGGCAAGTGCAGAAATGTTAAGAAATAAAATAACCATGTAGTGAAGAAGAAATGAAAAAAAAAAAAACTACTGTCTTAAAAGTAAAATTACAGTATTGAAGGCAAAAGAAGAAAAAAAATTAAGTGCACAATCGAAATGTTCTGTTTAGAAGACAACAAAAATAGAAAATATCTTATAGATGTGCATCGATCTAATTCATACACGGATAGGGTCTTTCAACTTGGCTCAGTGCAGGAGAGGAAGTTGGTTGTACAGTGACAATTTCAACAGCATTAGAGGGTAAATGCTATGTTTTAACATGAGCATGGCTAAACAGCCTCAAGTGTCTTTGACTGGGACAATACAAAAGTTAAATATACAAGTAATTTGTTTTAAACCTACCATACAATTAAGTCATTTGAATTCAACAATCTACGCAACACCAAAATGTTCATACATGTATCTATCATTAACACAATGTTTTTTGTCATTTTTCAAAAAAAAAAAAAAAAGCTAAATTATATTTTCCCACAATTTACAACGGTCTGCAATACTCTTTGTGTCTGGACAAGTACATGTCCAAGAAAAAAAAAACATCTACTAGCTTAGTTGCAACTTCAGGACTTTGAAAACAAATTAGAATTGGACGTTTTCATTCATTACACATTTCTTTTGGGCTTCATATATTTTCTATTGGTATGTCTTGTAACAGAACAAAATTGAGAGCTGTTGACCTGAGAGAAGACAACATCAAAATACATTACATCACTTCATTAATTCCAATAATATAATATCTTAACACTTGACAGGGCAAAAAATTGTGTGGGTGTTTTATGAGTGTCTGTTAAAACATACGTGTTATAAACAGACTTTTGGTTAGTTAGGTAATCATGAAACCATCTTAGGTTCTTTTCACCAGTCTTTAGCTGTGCACCCTTTAGTTTTCAAACAGTTTACATATACTCAAGTTTTAGTTAAAAACCAGCATATTGAAATGGAAAAAAACATTCTACTGACACTTGTTTTTGGTTACAAGCACTGTTAATGCAAGTTGGATCCTACAGGATTCAGTCCTCTAAAAACAGTCTGCCAAACTAGCTCTGGGTCATAGCTTTCCCCAAGTGTAATCTACAGTGGAGACGTTTTGTTCAGTCTTTTCTGAGGCTGTCCAAGCCATAAAAACAATGGTCATGGAAAGCATCAAACCACTTGCTCCAATATATTATGTCAAGTCTTGTCCCTCCTCTGACTCGTTGCTGTCGCAATGCCCATCCACAGAGTCTATTGGTTTTACGTGACAAGTCTTTGCAGGGCTTGTCAGACTTGAGGTAACATTTGAAGGCGAAAGAACATCATGTGAGGGAGAAGCCGGTGAGCTTTGGGAAGCCTCAGGTAAAGCTGAAGTCAGGGGCGAGCTTTGGAGACGCCTATCGGGCTGGTCAGAGTTGGTTGGGTTAGGGATGGAGGTTTCTGAGGGAGTCCCTAAAGACGACTGGGCAGTTGTAGAAGACCTCTGTTCACTGGATGGGTTTGACTGAGAGGTAGATGAGGGACTGATGTGAGGTAATCGAGGAGAAGCATGCTCTTTGGCATTCAGTTTCTCTGCCACTCTTTGTCTATGCTGAGGGTACTCCAGATGTTTGATGAGCTCTGCATTCCCAGTAAGAGACACCTCACAGGCGAGACAGTCATAAAGGTGACTATCCTTGCCTTCTGCTCTACACTCTGTTTTGGAGACAATACAGTGGCTTAGAAGAAAGTTATTGTCCACTTCTGGCTGCTTAGCATTGACAGAGTTTATGGAGGGGGAATCTGTGCTAATGGGTGTGCCTTGCGTCTTGTCATGTTTGGATGAAACGGTGTCCTCTGCTTTGAGGCGAGCAGAGATTGGGCTAGGTTTTGGTTTCTCTGGTAGCTGCACTAACTGTTTCTGTTGCAGCTGAAGTCTTTGTTGCATTAGTGCACCATGCAGATTTTGTTGATATTGCTGGAGAATGGAGCCCGGGGACAGCCCCATTAGAGCCTGTGGCAAGACTGGACCATATGGGAACATGCTATCCATGCCAAACATGGGCTGCAGGAGGCCTCCAGGCATAGGTGTGGGAATATGGGAAGAAAAAAGTGGAGGAAAACCGGGCATCAGACAGGGCAGGAGGTGACTAGAGAGTAGAGCAGCTTGGTCAGTTTTCATTGCTGCATGAAGAGCTTGTAGCTGACTTGGGTCCATGGTATACTCTCTTCCTTTACTTGGAGTAGATACTGTTGGTCTGGAAGTGTCTGACTTCTCTTTACTTTTGCAAGAAGAATTTGCACGAGTACCATTTCCCAATGGAGTACTGTCAAGCTTGTTTGTGGGAATCCTGTTACTCTCAGTGTCATTTTCTTTGGGAAACTGGAATTCTTGTTCTGTGGTCTTTGGGGTCAAGACAGAGTTGGTTGTGCTAACTACATCTTTGTCATCCATAGCTGATATGGCAGAAGAGGGCATCATGGTTGGCTTGCAGGTCAGCTCATTTACAGGAGGGTCACTGGTACCTTATATAAAAATGAATGCATAAAAGAAGTATGGATTACAAGAGATCAGAATTTTTGTAAGTAAATTAATTTAAAAACAAAGTGTAGATTAGCCACATACCTGTTTTTATGGAAGAAAAATCCTCAGTCATTGTGCTGCTACCACCTGGTATGCTTGCAGCGGTCTGCGTCTGCAGACCTGAGTACACTGAAGACTGGCTAAGACAGTGAAGAGAAGTTTGGTTAAAGCCCACTGAGCTCAGTATAGCTTGTGGTTGGACAATTCCCAGAACATCAATTGTCTTTTTTAGATGATCCACTTCTTGCTGCACTATCAGCTGGCGAGTAGATACTGAACTCAAATATTCCTTGTCCCTCTCCATCTGGCCACCCAGGGCCTCCTTAACTTTAGCAAGATGTTGCTGGGAGAAGACATGGTCACGAATAGACAAGCAGCCGCTGTATTTAACAGAGCAAAGAGTGCACTCTGTCTTAGGTCTTTTAATAGAAGTACTCTCTGTGCCAAATTGCTTTGCAAGGCTAAGCTTGGCCTTTTTCTCCTTGGCACGAGCATTCTGAAACCACACCTGAACAACCCTCTTAGCAAGTCCAATGTCATTGCCCAAGGCTTCACATTCAAGCATTGTTGGGGTTTTATAGTCACTAAAGCACGCTTTGAGCACTTTCACCTGTAGGTTGGTCATTTGAGTGCGGTAGCGTTTTTGACTGTGTCTGTCATTATCAAAGCTCTGACTGTTAGAGCTACCAGGGCATGGTGAAGCTGGATCAGCCAGACTGGAATTTTCACTGTAATCTAAGACTAAATCATTGTCAAAATCTTTAGCATTAAAGCTCATTGCAGGGCTAACCAATCCAGAAGACATCTTTTCATCACTTTCAGAAGAAGCCTCTCTTTCGGTGCTGAGAGACATGTGGTCAATACTGCCATGTTTAGCCTCTAGAGAGTAATTTCCTTCATCAGTTGTATGGTCATGGGCCATGTTTGTGTTAGCGTCGCAGTTATTCAGCTTGCTTTGTTCAAGATTCTGATAAACTGACACAGAAGGCATCTCAAAATCTTCCATACCCTCACCTTTAATAGGTTTTGGGCTCAGACGCTGCTGATGTGAAGACAGGTCAATGCTTTTGCATGCTGGAGAGTCAACATCATCAGTGGAGTTCAAAAACTGAGAATAATTGGCAAAATCAAAGAGATCAGATTTGATTTGAGAACGTTCCAGATCTTGAGTCATATTAGGTATTGCCATACTATAGCCTGCATTCTTTGCTTCATGCCAGTGACGTGAACGTATGTGGGCAGCAAGAGCAGTCTGTGCTTTAAAGAGAGCTCGACAGAATGGGCAGCGACGATGGATTTGAGATGGACCCAGTGCCCGAAACTGGCCTTTCCTCTCACGAGCTCGGGTGTTCTGGAACCAGACTTGAACCACTCTTTTCTTGAGACCGACCTCGCTGGAGATATGATCAAGCATCTTGCGTGTTGGATTGGAGTCCAAAAGATATTTCTGGTATAAAACCTCCAGCTGCTCTGGTGTTATAGTGGTCCTCATACGTTTGTCTCGCTGGGGTTCCTCCCCATTGTTTTCCCAATCATTTTCCATAGAACTGGATCCTGCTTTGTCTTCAAGTTTCTTCTTCAGAGAGTTTATGGTTGAATCAGGAATGGTGGTCACTGCAGGTGAATTTGTAATCTGGGAAATTGTTCCTGAAATCAGATGCCTTGCAAGTAGAGGATTAGCAGGATCAAACAGCATAAGAGTCATGTCTACAGGACGATCTATAAATGGTGGGGTGGGAAAGTAACTTTGGGTAAGAAAGTGCATTTGCTGGTGCTCTTGCCAATGTTCAAATGAGAGGAAGCTCAATTTACACTGGATGCAGTGGTAAGGACTCATATCCTGGGCTGGTTTCTGTTGCTGTTGTTGCTCAGTTGAAGGAATCTCTAAAGGACTAAAAATAGTCTGGGAGCTCTGTGATGGAGCTGGGTTTGTTTCAGATGTGCAGGAAAACTGTTGTTGTTTAGGAGGTGGGTGAGAGGGAATCTCTGTGCTTACATTTTGGTTCTCTTCACAGAGAGGATTTGGCTGCTGCATTCTTTTCGTTAATTCTTCAAACTCAGAGTTGATACTAACAGTCTGTTTGGGGTCAGAGGATGCTTTATTTGTTTGTTTAAGCTCTCCAGTGAGACTTGTGTGCATATGCTCAGAATCAGTGGATTTCACATTAGTACTAGACACAGAGGAACTGGAGGGGCTTGAGCAAGAAGCTGCTTGTGTAAAGCAAGAGGGTCCAGATATTGGACTATGACACTCAGTATTAAAATCCACTGCAGTTTCATTCAGATCATTCAGCATTTCCTCCTCCTCATCTTTGTAACACTGCTTTTTCTGGTGAGTAATAAGATCAAAAATGCGTTGAAAGACTATGTTGCATTTCTTACACTGGAAGTTGTTGTTGGAAGTATGAAAGTAGCGGTCATTAGAAAGGTCTCGATGTTCGCTATCCCTCCCTCCCTCTCCTTGGTTCTCATAATTTTTCCGAGCTTTTTGTCTGGCATTTTGAAACCATACCACAATCACACGGGTAGAAAGATTAAGGAGGTTAGACAGTTGCTCAAACTCATCATCTTTGGGGTATGCATTGGCATCAAAACAATCCTGCAATACTCTTAGCTGGTAGTCAGTAAACCTGGTTCTTGAGGACCTCTTACTCCCATAAATCTCTTGTCTTGATGGTTCAGGAGAGGGTGGTCTAGAATCCACTTTTACATCTTCCAGTGTTGTGATGGGAGGGTTACTAAAGTTATATGGAGAATCCTTATTGCGTTGGCGTTCTTTGAATAGAGTGTTCCGAAACCAGTGCTTTATAACCTTATGTGGCAAACCAGATTTGTTGGCCATCTCGTGGATTTGGTCCTCATTTGGAGAATTGTTGATATCAAAATACTGATGCAGGATTCTAAGCTGGTCATCTGTGATTCTGGTTCGAGGTCGTTTACTTTGTTGCTGTAACATGGCTGGAGTCAACTGCTGTTGATAAAGCTGCGTCAAATCAGGAGTCAATCCAGCCTCCACTGGGGGCAGATGGACAGGGACCTGAGGAGTTAAAGCTTGCAAAGGTATGGGAGGCATTAGGAGTGAGGGGAAGAGTGGCAGTTCCATGGGTAAGGGAATTTGAGATAATGGAGCTTTAACTTGAGGGATGGAGACAGTTGCAGGAGTAGCACTGAGTGTAGAGGCATGAATAATTGGTTGCACTGGTTGTTGTTGTGGCTGCTGCACTAAAGAATTAGGAATCGCAGGGGGGGAAGGAGAAGGCGATGAGACAGGAGAAGCCTCTGGAGTTGCAGGTCTCAATGGGAAGAGTTTGTCGTATTGCTCCCTGTAGTCTTTGGCAAATTTCTCCAATGAATTGATAGGGAATATGGAACGATGAATCTGCTCTTTATGGCTCTTTAGTATCAGTGCATTTGAAAAAAGCTTCCCACAAGACTCACACTCTAGCTTCTCCATATCTTCCGAAAGACTAACCTCTTTAGTGTCAGACACATCCTCACCATTTGGTATTGGTTCAGTAAGATTTTTCTGATATCTCTCCTTATTTTCATTGTATTGCATGACTAACTCAAAACCAATGTTTTCAAGCAAAGCCTTTGAAGCATTCCCGTGCGCATCATGAGCTATTCTGGGTGGAAGAAACTCATCAAAACTCACCCCAATGGTTGACATCTCTTTGTTTAGGTCTTCGTTTTCTTGAGATTTATGATCATGTGTTTTTTCACTGGTGCCTACATTATCAATTTCCTTTGATTCTTCATTACCCTTCTGTCCATTTGTGTCCTTCTCACATGGTGGATCATTGGTCAGTTTCTGTTCATCCATTTCAGGGTGAATTGCAAGATCTTCATTTAGTTTCTGTTTAGAAAATTTTTTTGGGACATCTTTTTTGGAAGACTCAGCAGTATCCTCATTTACAGTAGGTTTTAATGTGCTTACGCTTAGCCCAGAGCCTTTAAGGTTTACCTCTGGATTCATGCGGAACTCTCCTCCTGGAATAAGAAAAGGAAGAAGCAATTGCTGTTGCTGCTGCACTGGAAGAAGAGCCTCTGTTGGCATATGGAAAGGGTGTAAAAGTGCAGGATTGAATAAATGGGACTGAAGAAGAGCAGCCTTCTTTTGGAGCTCTTGCTGGAGATGGGCTTGAGCCTGGGCTAACTGCTGCTGTTGTTGTTGTAATGGTTGTTGTTGTGATGACATCTGTTGCTGCTTGGTAGCTGAATCAATCATGTTTACCAACTTATTCCTCATGTCTGATGTCGAAGTATGACTGGTGTCTGGGTTTGCAGGTGTGCCATTGAGTTCAGTGTTTTGTTGGTGGCTTAGACCAGCATTGTTCAAGAAAGTAGCAGGCTTCATGTTTGCAGAAGTGTTGGACAATGCCTTGCCTGGGGGAGGGCCAACAGATTCAGTACTAGAAGTGGATGAATCAAGCTTGAATGCACGAGCTTTGGTCTGGTGCAAGACAGAGCGCATATGATTCTCTAAGGTTGAACTCTGACTATATGCTACATTGCAAATACTACATTTGAATGGTTTGTGGTCTGCATTGTTGACAGGCTCTTGCAAGCCAGTTGACGTGTCCTGCAGAGATCGTTTAAGTTTGTGTAAGTGTGACACTGAGTTGTAGTGAACCAAGAGAATATTCTTCTGGGTGAAAGATTCCTTGCAAACCGTACATTTGAAAGGCCTTGATGGATCCAGAAATTTCTCCATTGTGATATTTGGACCTTTTCTAATAGGAAAACCAGGCTGCTTAGGGTCACATTCAACATTATCTTTAACCAAACTTGAATCATTGTCTGTAGGACTTAGTTTTTCCTCCAAATCACATTCTTCGTCATCTTTCAACCCAGTCTCTTCTGGCAATCCCTCCTCTTCACCAAAAGTTTGGTCTCCGGAGATCAGGGTCTCACCATTCATCATTAAACCACCGTAAAGCTGCTGTATCTGGGTTTCACTTAGCTCCAGGTGGCTTGTCTCAAGGTGTTTCCGAAGGGCCTGCATTGTACGAAAACTGCGTTGACAGAGGCAGCACATGGTCGCAGCTCTGATAGCATGGTACTGAGAATGCAGCTGCAGCTTTTCAGGGGTTTTGAATGCTAGGCTGCATTGATTGCACCGGTACTTGTAAATGTGGCGATCAGATATTGCTGTTTGAGCTTTCTGGCTATGGAGCTGGTTGAAGTGTGTCTGGAGTGCACTTGAGGATGTAAAGACTTTGTTACAGCCTTTCTGCCAACAAGGAAAAGCAGCATTGTTCTCCTTTGTGGATTCCGCATCTTCTGATGGTTGTTTATACATTTTTGCTGTCTCCAAATGAGGTGTTGTACCTCTGTCAGGTTCAGCATCGGTTGAAATTTCTAAAGAATAAAAAAGGATAGTTGTGAATTTTTCATGAGGCAAAATTCATTTTAAGAAAATCTTTCATTTAATTTGGTAATTAAACCAAGCACAAATATTGATAAATTACCTTTGGACGAATTGAGTCAGATATTAACCGTCAATCTTATTTAAAATTATGACAAATAAAGAACCAACCTAGATTAAAAATAAAAGATTAAACAAATAGTGAGATTTATACTAACCATCCAGTCTCTTTGTTTCATTAGAATTTATCGGCTGTGTATCCGAGTTGTGCACTGGTAAAAACATCTTTTCTGGCAGCACGTCTGAGGCAATCACCTGACCACAAGGGAAAAAAAGAAATCATAATAGGTTTGATAAATCCATTTTGTGGATTAATTAATCCACAAAATCTCATTATTAAGTCATTTGATTGTTATCTCTGAAAAAGATTGGTCATTATGCTGTGTTCCTGCTACACGTGTGCATTAACGATGCATGGTGCGAGAGAATAGACCCTTAACTTCAGATGGCAAAATGGAATCGCAGTCATGAACCAACACTTTAAGGACTTCAAAGGTTAAGTATGAATGGAAGCCCTCTTTGGTCTGTGACAACACAATTAGCTAACTTTGGATGTAAAAAAGCCACTTTATTTATCTCCCTCTCCTTCGCTCCTTCTGTACCCACTCAACTTTAAAATGTGTAAATCAATGTAACTTTAAAGGGGGAGAGGGAGGGAGCGCAACCAAACAAAATGGCTGCTATTTCCATCACAAAGCACACCATTTCAGCAAAGTGCTGTATTAAAGGGACACGAGGAAAGCACACAAGTCCTCTTCAAGGTCACATTTAATTTAGAACATAATTACCAGGCACGGTTCATAACGAAAATCACCTAGCACTGGCTCAGAACTAATGAAGCACAATTATTTTCATTACTGTATTTCAGTTCGGCTGGGGAAGGGGGGAGAGGAACGCAAAGTGCCGAAGAGAGAAATCAAGAGAGATGGCAGAACAGTGGGCAAGGAAGACCAAGAAAGATGGGAGAGGGGAGAACACATGAATGGAAAGAAAGACAGAAAAGCCTTTTACGCAAGAAAAAGCACTCAGCGCAAGCTGACTGAATTGGCAAAAAAATGTCCAACCTTTCAGAAACAGTGAGGCATGTCTGCTTGGGGTTCAAACAAGCTCTGGGTGCATTAGTATCAATTTATATTCTGCAGATAAAAAAGCTAATTTTAATATTCATTGGATCTGAGGCAGCTACCTCTCCCTTCCCCCCACTCAATGTCGTTACTCGTCTCTGCTCGCTCGTGCTGGAGTCACTGAGGGCCTAAACACCCCTCCGCACATGCACATTCACATTCATAATGTGCTGAACATTTTCTTGCATAAATAAAATTACCACATATTAAAAAAAACATAAGTTGACCACTATTTTTATATATCTAGAAAGCAGCATGGCTTATAATTATAGCAAATAAGATGTGGCCTACACAAAATTGCACAATTTAAACAAACACTATGCAATATTTACTAAAAAAAATAATTCTCAATTAATCTCAAAATATCAGCTGATTATTTGGCCTGCCCCAACAAAAAAAAATCCTTAAAACCAAATAAATTTACAAATAGATTTTGTTCTGTTTGAATATTTGTAGATTTGCCTATGTGGTATAAAAAATATTTGATTCAAAACATATTGTTGTTAAAAAAAAATCTTTATATATTAAGCAAGTTATTTTGTTTCAGACGAGTTTAGATGTTTTTACTAGGGAACTTTTTTGCAGTGAGGATTGTGGCTGGAACGGACCTTTGTTTTGTTTAAAATCCCTGGTTGCTTTATTTCTTTTCAAAATTACAAACTATACATATGTGCAAAAAAAATCTGAACCTACATAATACATGCATACTGTGTTTCTTTTTTTCCCCTCACCATTTTGATGAGCTTCTGAGTGCAGTCTGCAGTGACACTGTGCAGATGTGTGAGGTGGGTACGCAAGAGGGCAATACTGTGCAGTGTGTCTTGGCACAGTGGGCAGCGGACCGCAGGCTGAACTGCATGCTGGTTCATCACATGACTCCTTAGACGCTCAATATCAGTATGATGGAACCGACAGAATGGAGTTGTTGTTGTAATGACATCTGTTGTTGCTTGGTAGCTGAATCAATCATGTTTACCAACTTGTTTCTCAAGTCAGATGTTGAAGGATGACTGGTGTCTGGGTTTGCAGGTGTGCCATTGAGTTCAGTGTTTTGTTGGTGGCTTAGACCAGCATTGTTCATGGTTGCAGGAGTGTTGGACAATGCCTTGCCTGGGGTAGGGCCAACAGATTCAGAACTAGAAGCAGATGAATCAAGCTTGGATGCACGAGCTTTGGTCTGGTGCAAGACAGAACGCATATGATTCTCTAAGGTTGAACTCTGACTATATGCTACATTGCAAATACTACATTTGAATGGTTTGTGGTCTGCATTGTTGACAGGCTCTTGCAAGCCAGTTGACGTGTCCTGCAGAGATCGTTTAAGTTTGTGTAAGTGTGACACTGAGTTGTAGTGAACCAAGAGAATATTCTTCTGGGTGAAAGATTCCTTGCAAACCGTACATTTGAAAGGCCTCGACGGATCCAAAAATTTCTCCAATGTGATATTCGGACCTTTTCTAAGAGGAAAAACAGGCTGTTTGGGGTCACATTCAACATTATCTTTAACCAAACTTGAATCATTGTCTGTAGGACTTAGTTTTTCCTCCAAATCACATTCTTCGTCATCTTTCAACCCAGTCTCTTCTGGCAATCCCTCCTCTTCACCAAATGTTTGGTCTTCGCAGATCAGGGTCTCACCATTCATCATTAAACCACCGTAAAGCTGCTGTATCTGGGTTTCACTTAGCTCCAGGTGGCTTGTCTCAAGGTGTTTCCGAAGGGCCTGCATTGTACGAAAACTGCGTTGACAGAGGCAGCACATGGTCGCAGCTCTGATAGCATGGTACTGAGAATGCAGCTGCAGCTTTTCAGGGGTTTTGAATGCTAGGCTGCATTGATTGCACCGGTACTTGTAAATGTGGCGATCAGATATTGCTGTTTGAGCTTTCTGGCTATGGAGCTGGTTGAAGTGTGTCTGGAGTGCACTTGAGGATGTAAAGACTTTGTTACAGCCTTTCTGCCAACAAGGAAAAGCAGCATTGTTCTCCTTTGTGGATTCCGCATCTTCTGATGGTTGTTTATACATTTTTGCTGTCTCCAAATGAGGTGTTGTACCTCTGTCAGGTTCAGCATCGGTTGAAATTTCTAAAGAATAAAAAAGGATAGTTGTGAATTTTTCATGAGGCAAAATTCATTTTAAGAAAATCTTTCATTTAATTTGGTAATTAAACCAAGCACAAATATTGATAAATTACCTTTGGACGAATTGAGTCAGATATTAACCGTCAATCTTATTTAAAATTATGACAAATAAAGAACCAACCTAGATTAAAAATAAAAGATTAAACAAATAGTGAGATTTATACTAACCATCCAGTCTCTTTGTTTCATTAGAATTTATCGGCTGTGTATCCGAGTTGTGCACTGGTAAAAACATCTTTTCTGGCAGCACGTCTGAGGCAATCACCTGACCACAAGGGAAAAAAAGAAATCATAATAGGTTTGATAAATCCATTTTGTGGATTAATTAATCCACAAAATCTCATTATTAAGTCATTTGATTGTTATCTCTGAAAAAGATTGGTCATTATGCTGTGTTCCTGCTACACGTGTGCATTAACGATGCATGGTGCGAGAGAATAGACCCTTAACTTCAGATGGCAAAATGGAATCGCAGTCATGAACCAACACTTTAAGGACTTCAAAGGTTAAGTATGAATGGAAGCCCTCTTTGGTCTGTGACAACACAATTAGCTAACTTTGGATGTAAAAAAGCCACTTTATTTATCTCCCTCTCCTTCGCTCCTTCTGTACCCACTCAACTTTAAAATGTGTAAATCAATGTAACTTTAAAGGGGGAGAGGGAGGGAGCGCAACCAAACAAAATGGCTGCTATTTCCATCACAAAGCACACCATTTCAGCAAAGTGCTGTATTAAAGGGACACGAGGAAAGCACACAAGTCCTCTTCAAGGTCACATTTAATTTAGAACATAATTACCAGGCACGGTTCATAACGAAAATCACCTAGCACTGGCTCAGAACTAATGAAGCACAATTATTTTCATTACTGTATTTCAGTTCGGCTGGGGAAGGGGGGAGAGGAACGCAAAGTGCCGAAGAGAGAAATCAAGAGAGATGGCAGAACAGTGGGCAAGGAAGACCAAGAAAGATAGGAGAGGGGAGAACACATGAATGGAAAGAAAGACAGAAAAGCCTTTTACGCAAGAAAAAGCACTCAGCGCAAGCTGACTGAATTGGCAAAAAAATGTCCAACCTTTCAGAAACAGTGAGGCATGTCTGCTTGGGGTTCAAACAAGCTCTGGGTGCATTAGTATCAATTTATATTCTGCAGATAAAAAAGCTAATTTTAATATTCATTGGATTTGAGGCAGCTACCTCTCCCTTCCCCCACTCAATGTCGTTACTTGTCTCCGCTCGCTTGTGCTGGAGTCACTGAGGATCTGAACACCCCTCCGCATACACGCAGTGCTGAACATTTTCTTGCATAAACACAATTTTTACACCATATATAGAAATAGCGTTAGACTAAGGTTTTAATTAATATCTAGAAAGCAGCATTCTGGCTGATGGTCAAAATAGCATATAATTAGGCTATAGCAAATAGGATGTGGCCTACACAAAATTGCATAATTTAACAAGCACTATGCAATATGTAATAAAAAATTCTCAATAAATCAAAAATAGCCAAGTAGCTGATTATTTGGCCACTTGTAAACATACAAATCCTTAAAACTGAATAAATGTACAAATACGATTTTTTCTTTGGTTTAATATCTGTAAATTTTAGTAAGAAAAAATGTGATTCAAAATATATTGATTTAAATCAATTCTTAATATCTTCAGTTATTTTGTTTCAAGGGAGTTTAGATGGGGAACATTTTTTGCAGATAGGATTGTGGCTGGAATGGACATTTGTTTTGTTCCAAAATCCCAGGGTAAAAATTCTTAAATTTGTACAAAATTACAATCTATACATATAAGCAAAAATTCTAAATCTACATAGTACATGCATACTGTGTTTCTTTTTTCTCCTCACCGTGTTGATGAGCTTCTGAGTGCAGTCTGCAGTGACACTGTGCAGATGTGTGAGGTGGGTACGCAAGAGGGCAATACTGTGCAGTGTGTCTTGGCACAGTGGGCAGCGGACAGCAGGCTGAACTGCATGCTGGTTCATCACATGACTCCTTAGATGCTCAATATCAGTATGATGGAACCGACAGAATGGACACTGCCGCATCTGAATGAGAGAAAACAAACAGAAATATTTACAGAGATACAATAACTACATACTGTCTTTGCAGTATCCAGTTCCTTTAAGTTATATTAGGCTTTGTTTGTTTTTTTGTGCACCATGTACAGTGATTGTATCAGATATGCAGTGGTATTAAATGGTATGCACAGCTACTCATTTTTACTATTCTGCTAGTTGTACAGAAAAGTAATGATGGGCCAGTGTTGTTTATCTTATGTAAACAATAATATGGTATATAGCATCAGTGGTTTTAAAGAACTTGTAAAGATAAATAACATGGCATTATCATGGTACATTTTAGCAAAAAAAAATAGAAAAAAAAGTGCAGAGTATATTGCAGACCTCTTCCTGTATTCGTGGCCGTTTGCAGGGAGAGGGCTCAACTGACTCGTCAGATCCAGATGAGGGACGCTTAGGACTGGAAGACGACTCATTTTGCTCCGCTTCCATTTGAATAAATCCCTCTGTGAGTAGCAGCAGCAAACAGAGATCATTTAAAAGGGGTGCACATTATTGCACATTATTTACAACACTAAGCTTATTGTAAAACAGTGGTTCCCAATTGGGATAATGGACAACAGGGAAAAACAATGTAAAATGCAAATAATAATATTTGTATGATAATATAAGTTACCGCTTTGGATTTTAACAAGAAATATAATTCATCTAATGCAAAATGTAGGTATTGAAGAAATACCAGATGCAAAACCACTGTTGCAATCTTTTTATTTTTTATTGTTTTGCAAGGGAGATTTTGTTAAGGACCTGATTTTTTCTCTGTTCTGTCTCCATGTTTATTTCGGTCTTCCTGGTTAGCCGTAACCTCAGTGGGAGAGTCCATCCCATTCTTATCTCCTTAAAAAGCCAAAAAAAGAGAGAAAAATTTAGAGAGTGCATCACATTTGACAAATTCTCTATTCAGCCAACTCGTCATTGCATGAAATCTTTTGCATGCATGTGCTATTGTAAAACAAGATTGACTGCAGAATCACATTCCAACCTATAGGGGTCAGTCTCCACTAGCTCAGAGAGACCCAACCAACCTGCTCAAACCCATTAACACAAAGACAGACCGACACAATACAGTAATAATGTACACAATCTCCTTTAGATTAACATAAAAGTTACAAATATTGATCCTCTACAGTAAAACATACAAAGAGAGATATGAGAAAAGAAAATCAGGAGGCAGAGTTAAACTCAGCGGCGTCAGCAGAGCTTCATTTGACCTGTGGGGATTTGAAAAGTCACAGGAGGAAGATAATGCAGTAGAGGTCAGGAGGGTCACACACAAAGAGTCCATTTCAAAGCACAAATTGGCGAACAATGCTGCCATGACAGGCTTTAAAAATTATCTTTATACAATAGGTCTCTGCATTGTGCTCAGTTTGAGACTAGTTGTAGCTTTCTTGCAAAAACAGGCTTTTTTTCCCTGAAAATTGAACTGACTGCATATCCAAAACATGTGGGACAACAGCCTTCAGTTTTGGCTTGTTATTTTTTTAATACTGCAGGTGAGCTCTGAACTCTACAATCAAAAAGAATCCAGAGAGTTGGAAATTCAAAAAGCGCAATGATGCTCTGTTGTTCTTTTACAGCATCTAAAAGCTTCGGCTGAGCTCCGTAGGTACAAAACACACAGCCTCGGGACACACTAAACCAGATACCCCATTCAACGCCCTCCCTCCCTCTCCTCATCCTCTTCTCTCTTGCTTTCTGCCTTTCTGCTTTCTTAGCAGAGTAATTGTTCTGCTACGTGGGGGAAGGGAAAAGAAGAACAGAGTTGATTTGGGTGGGTTTTGGGAAGGGGGGCGGTTGTGGTATTAGGGGAGGGGTGCAAGTGGAAACAAAAAAAATGCATGAGGGTTGTCATAACAGACCAATCAAAGGCAGGCCGAGGTATCTTCTGGTGGTTCTTTGAGAAGGTGATTATGACAGAGGGTGAGAGAGAGAGAGCGAGAAAGGCCATCTGAACACCAATTATCCTGACAGACACGCTATTGATTTCCTATCAAACCAACACACCCATAAACACAGAACACATAACCTGAAACTGTCAAATCCGCTCTAGTTACGACCGCCCCATTGAGCCCTCTCGCTCAGTCATTCTCTCAAAGTCACACACACCGTGCTGAACCCGACCAAAAATATTAGTCTATTGTTGAGCATCTCTCACAGGGAAAATCAGAACAAAAAAGCTTAGGGATGGAAATTAAAAAATAAATAAATAAATGAACAACAGTAACTAAATATGCATGGCACTGAAGGAAATCATTAAATAGTGAAAATTCATAATATGTTGCATGTCACGTTCAAATAGTGACAAAATGGCAATTTTATGCAAAATAGTACAACTAAATTTGATGAATTTGTAATGCAAAAATAATCCAAATGTAACCAAATTTTGTTTTAGACAAGCATTTTTTACATGCAATCATGCAACTTAATTATCAAAGGCATAAATATTTTAATTTTGAAGCTGCATTCAAAATCCACTTCAAACTCAAAGGGGGGACGTTAATTCACTCTGAATGGTCATGATGCATCTGTGTGTGCTTCTTTCTGCATGTACGTCTTGGACAAAACAGATGGCCATGGCTCAGCGTGGTGAGGTCATTTTGGCCAGTAATGAAGTGATCAGATGCACCCACACATGCTAACACACTCCAAGCGCACTCAACACACACTTCATCAGCACTTCCTACTCATTCCGGGGATCAATATACAAATGCTCAGCAGCATTGATCCAGTATTGATTATAAATTAGGCAATGCCCTGGTGTTCCTTAAGAGATCAATAACCAGCCATTCAGCTGCGGTGCTCCAGCAGGTCGGAAGCAGCGCTGATCCGATGTTCCTACAGGTTCAAATTCACACTGAAACAGCTACTCAACTCTCACTCACTGACTTTAGCATTGATTGTACATGACACACTGGCTGCTAACCTTTTCTTGTACCCTGCATGTCACCATTTCTGTTCATCGTAAATATAACACTAGTATACTGTATTTTACCCTTTCTATT
>NW_015645089.1:1528971-1550724 GCF_001515625.1 Sinocyclocheilus rhinocerous | reverse complement strand
CTCACTCTCTTTCTTTTTCTCTCTCTCTCGCACACAAATGCATATGTACATATACACATACAAACAGGCTGGGTGCCAAGGTCAGGCTATTGTTCAACTCATTAGCTGAGCTTATTCGGTGTTAGAACTAAATGCTAATTGCCTCCACCACCCGGTTTTCTCAATTACCCCAGTGTAAATATCTGCCCTCTTCTCTTCTCTTCTCTATTCTTTCTGTTTTTTGGCATGTCTGTCAGCCCCTCCCCCTCTGTTGTTCTGTTGTGTGTTTTAGAGCCTTGAGCATCATGAGCGCAACACACAAGGGACAGTTAGTCTTTTGATTTGGGTTTTAAGGAATTCTCCCTGACTTCATCCCTAATGTTAATCTAGCATCAAAAGCTGGTGTTCTGTTTATGAGTGTGTTGGATTCTGCTCATTTTCCTCCCTTGAAATATGACTTTTTTTTGGTGCTTCGCAAAAGCCTTGAACTTAACTCAGTTTTCTATGATTTACAAAGCGACCGTGCATGTGCCTCTCATACCATTTTCTTGAGCAGGGCATTTTCGGATTGTAAAGATGGCACCAAGCTCCTCCTCATCCTGCAGACCTTTCTGGATTCGCTGCAGTCTGAGCAGCCCCTCCCCTTTCTGGTGGCTCAATGAATGGGAGTGCTGCACTAAAGAAAGGCTGTTCTGAGTGGAGAAATCACACAGCACACAGTGCAGCCAGACATCTTCAGACTCCACTCCATCCAGTTTCTGCAAATACTGAGAGAAAGTGAAGATAAACGTTAAACATGTATGCATGTGTGACAGTGAAAGAAGAAAATAAGAAAAAAAAGTTAAATCAATGAATAAAACACTCTTCTACTTCATCCAGCTCACATTTCAACACCAGTAAATAACATACTCAAGTACTTTAGCGGAAGCCAAATACTGACCATGTAGTCATAAATGATCAATATGTGGCTTCCTCTAATGTGGGCAGCACAATATAGATCAATGCAGGATCAATACAACCCTGTAAAAACACCTATGTAGATGTTACTTAACAAGCTTTGCTCAAATAAACGTTAAATCTCTCCCTCTGTTTGAGGTCTGGTGAAAAGTGAGCAGACAGATTCAAAAGCAAATGAATCCAGTGAAACATCAAATGCACACACTAAGACACGGAAGCACATACACAGTGACAAACACCAGTCCACTTGTTTTACAGAACTCTAAACTGATTAGAGATGTGCGGAGTTAATGGACCACATTAGCAGGAGGGAAAAAATAACATACAATCCATCTCAATTACCAAAGAGGCCTTAAAGGCCTTGGGAAGAATGGCGTCACTCAGGGCATCTCGGGCCTTTGTGGATTTTACTGACAGGAATATCAGGCCCCAGACTTTTTGTACACAGAGTTTCTGGTTTAGAATTGTGAGATTTACCTTATAAAGTCTTAGGCTGGTCTCATGTCTGGAGTTCATGGTGTGTAGCTTCAGTTTCTCCAAGCTGCTGGCCTCGTAGTCACAAGCATTGCACCTGAGCTGCACCTGACTTCCAGCAGCAACACACCTAAGACGCCACTCTTCTTCCTCCTCCTCTGTGTTTCCATGTTGACTACTGGCCTCTCGAAGGTGTGAGGCTAGCTGGTAGCGCTGTACGTGTTTGTCTGTCTGGCAGTGCAGTTGGAAGTTAGCTCGCAGAGGCGTGGCGTAATGGCAAAGGTGACAATGATGGGTGTCTCCTGTTGTGCTCCTCCAGTAGGAATTGGGTAATGACCGCTGCATGGTCAGGTGTTGACTTAGTTCCTCGAGAATGTCAGAAGAAAAGCAGCCACATAAAATGCATTCAAAGAGTTTCTTTAAAGAGGTTTCATTGCAGGACAGAGGAGTGATGGCATCGGGCAGTTTACTCTGAGGTTGGCAGTGGCGGTAAAGCTCGGTGGCATTGTGCTTACGCTGACGTTGCATGTGTGCCAGGTTCTGCTGCAGTAGAAGCACGTTGTGCGTGTGCTTTTCACTGGTCATGTGGATTCGGAGGTTGCGTGCCACATTGGTTTCGTAGTCACAGACTTCGCACCGCCACGACGCATGTCCCCGGAGCTTAGATGGAGAGGGGGAGCTGGCTTGGGTGGGGTGAGTGAGAGTAGGATGCGAATGGGTTAAAGGATTGGGCTGGGATGCTGGGCTGTGCACATGTGACTGCGTCTGCAGGCTCTGCATGTTGTTGAGGTGTTTGTCCGATTGCATGTGGATGCTCAAGTTGCCCTTAGTGGTGGTGGAGTATTGGCAGACCTGGCAGCGGAAGGGCTTGTATCCGCAAGAATATGTCTCGCCTCTTGCTAGGCGTGGGTGGCTCTGCCCACTGTTGCAGTACGGGCACTGTTCGGACTCCGACTCTGGGTGCTTCTCCTTCATGTGGGCCTCAAGAGTTTGCTGGTACTTGTAGTGCCAGTTGCATTTTGGACACTTCAATGTCTTGCAGGAGTTTCTGGTGTGTACCAGAGAGGCCTGAACGGCAAAAGTGAAAGATGACCCTTGAACATCATCTCCGGCTGCAACGAAGCCTCCGTCACCGGCCACCACCAACCTTCCTCTAGAGGCTGTGTCTGAGTGTCCTTCTTCAAGAATAGGCTGACTAGTCTGTGTTAATGTTGGACTGAGTGTAGGGGACGTGGAATGGCTATGATTATTGGGCAGGTCAGAATGAGTGACAGCATGTCTGTCATCTTCAGACAACCTGGCGGTTGGTTCCATTGCTATGGCGCTACCATTCTCTAACTGGTCATTTGGTTCGGTTGCTGTGGCACTCTCTTGGCTGGCAAGTTGTTCTGTAGTAGTGACAGTGGACGGGTTTACCACAACAAGGGAAGCAGGTGCAGGGTCGTGGCAGTTAAAGCTTGTTCCACACTCTGACTCAGAGTCTGTAAGGGTTTTGGTGTTGTTCATAAAGCTGGTTGCTATTGTTACAGAGTTTGGAGGTTTTGAAATGCTTTGGTTTGACAGAGCAGCTTCAGTAATGTTCTCTTGCTCGCTACAGCTGCTAATACTGTGAGCACCGTTATCTACAGTGCTGCCTACCTCTAAACACAATCTCCTCTCTCCTCCCTCACTACTTCCTCCAGTCTTTCTTATCTCGTCCTCCTTGCCTCTTTGTGTGCCCTCTCTTCCCAGGGTTGAAGGGTCTTTGGCAGGGCTTGGTACTGAGGTAGCAGGGGAGGTTCTGGGTGGAGAGGGCAGGAGAGGGAGTCCTGGCTTAGAGGTCAGAGGGTCTTCATTCTCTTTCCGTCTTGCCGTGTCCTCTGTGCTGTTCCCAGAGGTCAGAGATGCCAGGTTCAATGGTACCACAGACTCACAATTCCTTTTTGGTTCTAGGAAACAGAGGAGCGGCCGGTTGCCTGGGCCGGCAGGCTGTAAAATGGCAGAGGTGTGTTTTAAAGAGAGCAGATGTTGTTCTTCATCGTTGAAGGTGATATTGTGTTGCCGACAAGCATGAGCCCTAAACGAGCGTGTACGGCCAAAGGACAGCCGACACAGAAAGCACATCAGGATGGGTTTGGTTAGACCGTACCATGTCACTCCTGTCTCTGATGATCCTGCCATGTCAGGAGCACTATCTTTGGATTGGCAGGTCACCAGAGCCAGACTATCACTGTCGTCAGGGTTATGCAATTGGAAGACACGAAAAATCTGTGGAGTGGGGCTTTGAGATGAGGAAATGTAACAGGTTCTAACGATGGAGGAAGGGGCCCCTAACGAGGAGGAGGGCACACCACTTGTAAGTTTACTCTCCATCACATAGGCAGACCCATCAGGCTGGTACAGGATCTCTCCAATAGGCCTCTCCACATCATCACATTCTTCCTCTTCATCTGCCTTCTCCCTCTCCGCTGCATCTTTTAACATCTCTCTGGTTGAACATTCATTAACCTGTTTTTCCCTAACTCTTTCTTCATGCCTCCCTGCAAGTCTCTCCTCCTCAGCCCGCCCCACTAGTCCACCCTGCTTGGACAGAGTTGCTGTGCTCTGATGAATGGCTTGATCTCTGGCCAGTAGGAGTGGACTGGGGGCCAGTGGTCTGCAGAGCCCAGGAGGCTGTTGTGTGTGGGGGCCAGAGGCTCCATTGTTGGAGACAGAGTCACAACACTCCATCCTCTGAGCTACTGAGCACATTCATCCCACCCTGGCCTAGAGAGAGAACGAAAGACAGAGAAAAGGTGTAAAATTTAGAATCCAAATCACAACTTTGATTACGATTTTCAAAATCACTTTGCACTTTACATAATTACAGCAACATATGAAGTATTTTACATTTGAGCAGCATAACAAACTTTAGTGTCACCACTCAGAGACAAGCAACCCTGGAACGGTGAAGGAAAGCAGAGAGAGGTCTAGACTGTGATCAATAGCTCTTTGCCAAGCTGTATTACCGAGAGCTGAATATTACATGAGAGACAATTCCTGGAATCACCAAGAAAGAAAAAAAATCATATTTTGGATACTTTCTGCAACATTACAATGTTAAATAAACAATCCCACTTCATGTTAACTAACTGGTAACTAATGAAAGCTATAACAACCTTGTTACTCATTTAAGTGTATTATTCTATTCATTTTAATTTGATGTTTACTTCATGTTTACTGATAGAAAGTTGCAAGAAAGGTTGCAAACTTCATATAAATTAAATAACTCATTTAATATTTAGTTTGACCTCCTGGGACTGACTATCAACATTATCTGACCACTGAGAGGAAGTGCTTAATCTGACAGACAAAAAAAAAAAAGACGATATTGTGTGGGAAGCACTGCTGTTTTGTTGGAGAGAATGATTTCACATTCACAGCGCAGTTTGCTGATTCAGGGGCTCGGCTTCCTGTTTTAATGCTAATCTAATGTTGCCTCAGTATCACAGCAAACATACTATTGTACAGATACAACCATACAACACAACTAACAATTGTGAAACATGCTTTACATGCCTACAACATGACACAGCACATATTTAAACTACAGAGTATTCTTCATGCCAGCTTTTGAAACGTATGTATTTTTATCCTTTTAAGGACATGCATGAATGCATGAAGACAAGGAAAACTGTTACAAGGGTTGAACTCTAAAATCAAATCAAACCAAACTTGAACCTGCTAACCCCACACCCTCTCCCTTCGCTCTCGCAGTCACGCAAACACATACACATTTTCTCCCACTGTATTTAGACAGCTGTCCTCTCTGCTCTGTGCTTGTCTTTGATCTTTGATTTAATGCCCCATTTCCATTAGAGACACTAGCCCATTCAGGAGCGAATCTTCAAAATAAAGAGAGAGAAAGATAGAGAGGAAAAAAAGAAAAGAAAGAGTGGACGAAAGAGAGTGCGAGAGTGGTGGGGGAAATGTATTACTTATATAATTTAGAAAACTGAGGCCTTAAAATGTTTCTAGATTAGTCAGCCAGCAAAGAACAAAATACGCTAACAGGAAGTAAAATGCCGATGCTCTTCCTATACGACATACAAAAAGGAAGTGACTGACAAAAATGTAGGGTCAAAGGTCAAAAGGTAATGCTGATGATACAGCGGGACCGTGACAGTGTTGTGACAGTTGTCTCTTTAAATATTAGGCATGTTGCATTTGCGTATATCAGTTTCCAACAGGCAGGAACGTAGGCCAATGTTTCACACATGCACACTGATGCATTCTGTCAGCATGCTTACAGTAAGTCACACACGCATCAGTTTCTAGTGTGAAAGTCTGAGCGTGATGTAAACGTATTGATCTAAACTGCAGCAAGATCCGGCGGGATTATGAAATCAATGCTACACTGAAAGAGTTCTTATTCATTTGACTTGATCTTATGCCTCTGACGACGCATGGGAAACGCTTGTGTACGCTGCTCTTCTACAGTCAAAATGCAGAACTTGGTACACACACATCTCATGGAAAGTGGCACTGTGCACTAAAGCTTTTATCTGTAAGGATTATTCATGTAAATATGCTGCATTCATTACCTGAGTATATGCACTGTGAAATGAGAAAGGAAAAGAAAAAGAAAACATTTGTGCAAGATTAACTCCTTTTAACAGCTAGATCATAATCCACAAAATCCTGTAGAGCTGAATAACATGCAAAACAAAAATGGAATTGACTTGCTGGGAAAAAAAATGTATTATATTTTTAAACAGTGGTATTAACCAATGATTTATGCACCCTCACAAACTGACAAGAGATTACATTCTGTTGGAGGATAATTACTGACTTGAAAATGGGTGGTGGACAAATTACATTATATTATCCATCAGAAATTAATTGGTTTGCAAAAACTCAACCAAATTGCCTTTTTGCTAAACTATAAACAATAATTAAATAACCATGTAACTACTGGTTAACAATCCAACAGCTCATGCATTAAGTAAACAGGGCTAATTTTGACTTTGTTGAAATTTTAAGCATAAAAAAAATGATACAATATATACAGTGTTTAGAAATTATTCATTTTTAATATAATATATTATACAAATATATATTTATACATACTATATACATTTTTAATTATGTATATATTGTATAATTTCAGATGTAGTTTAACATGTCAACTACCCAAATATTAATATTACTATTGAAAATACAAGCTGCAAAAACATAACGTCACAATGGTATTTAAGGATGTGTGTAAGAGACCAAATAGTCATGCAGAGCGGTTTTCCCTCTCTCCTTCAAAAAAAAAAAACAACCTTTCTTTTCATAAATGTAAGAAAAATGCTAATCATATACAGAACCCCTACAGAAATACATTTCTGCACCATTTGAAAACACTCTGCAAAATCTCTGTCGCTCACTACAGGCGCTGTCTGTCTCCATTTCCAGTCCATTTCCGAGAAAAGGTGTTCAACAATCCCATTGACCTTTGCATGACTGCGGTTTATGCACCTTTTATAAACTATATCTTTAATCTATATATTCAACAGCCACGGCAAACAGCACCCACCTCCTTCTGCCTGGACTAAAGCAGACAGTGTAATATAGTTCAATATTTGCAGTGAATTCTGGTGAGAGTTGACAGTAACGCGGAGGTGAGGCAGAATCACTGATCACCCTCGTTTCTCCCCTCCACACACACACACACACACGCACACACGCACACACGCACACACAGTCTGTTTAAGGCGTGGATGGAGAGCAGAATTTGAACTGACAGGCTGGGCCCCCTTGCATTGTTCTCTGGCTGTGTGTGTGTGTGTGTGTGTGTGTGTGTCTCTCCATGTGTGCGAGTGAGCGTGTGTGTGTGTGTTTGAGAGGCCTTAGTGACTGATCTGCCGATGTGCCTCACTTCTCCACAACCCCAGCTATTATTATGATAAACGGAAAAAGTCAAACCCTGAAGGCAGTGTGTGCACACACTCACAAACGAACGCACACAATTTATTATTCAGATGTTGCAACACCTTATTTACAAACCCAACAACGTCTACACAATCTTTACACTGTCCTGCAAGGTTAGAGACTACACTAACACATCGAATAAACAAAACAACCTACATACACACCTTAAAATGTGACTGTTATATTTTTTCTGATTGAATATGAGTGACAAAAATAAACATTTGTGACCCTGGACCACAAAACTAGTCATAAGGGTCCATTTTTTTGAAACGGCCATCTAAAAGCTGAATAAATAAGCTTTCCATTGATGTATGGTTTGTTAGGACACGACAATATTTGACAGATATACAACTATTTGAAAATCTGGAATCTGAGGGTGCAAAAAAAAATATATATATATTGAGAAAATCGCCTTTAAAGTTGTTCACATTAAATACTTAGCAATGCATATTACTAATCAAAAATTAAGTTTTGATATATTTACGGTAGGAAATTTAGAAAATATATTTATGGAACATAATCTTTACTTAATATCTTAATGATTTTTGTCATAAAAGAAAAAGCGATAATTTTTTTTGGCTATTGCTACAAATATACCTATGCGACTTATGACTGGTTTTGTGGTCCAGGGTCACATTTATCATGTATATTCTGATATTTTACAGTGCATCCTCTAAATTTGGTTAATGCAGTAAAAGAAATGCTTCAAGGAAACCCTATCGTGAACAATTTCCTTCAAACACTCCCATTGGCTCAGCACTATCTGTTTGACACCGCTACCCTGCAGAGTCCACTTTTCTCTTCTCTCGCTGTGCCCTTTCATCCCATCTCCTTCGTTTCACCCGGTTCCCTAACACTGTGAACTCTGACCTGTGAGCCAATCCTCTTTTGCTCCACACCATCTCCTTGTGTTTGCGTGCGTTCTCAGAAGAAAGAGTCTGTGCTCACTTCATTTGTATCTGCTCCTCAAACTCGGTGTTTATTTTCTCGCTGTAGAACTGGTTACGCCAGTGTAAGCACTCCATTACAGGTCAAGCACTGATTTTATACCTAGAAATGTGAAGTTGTATTCATTTCATTTCTAAAAGTGAATATTCCAACATTACGGGAGCTAAAAGACTAATTAAGGTAAAGGTTTTTGTTTCTAAATCAAGCCTGAAATCAGTGCTTGCTTTTATGAGCCCAGCTGCTCAAAAACAAACTAATCAACTATTAAGCCAAAAACTATTATATAATGAATACAAAGAAACGATTTGTCACAGTGTGACAGATTCACAAAAGGACAGAAAAACAATACCCAAACACACGGTCAGTCGGTCACACACAAGCGAATCCACACACACACACACACTAAAACAACATGCTTATCTAAAAGAGGGCATACTATATATTTGTACAGATTTATTAAATATAATAATTAAAATGACCACATACACAACTAATAAAAAAACGTTAACTTTATGAATAATTTTATCATTGATCATTTCTAGAAACATTTTTCTTCCTCTGTGTTTGTAAACACACAGACATACCATAAACTTTATTTAAATAAAATTAGAATTTATTTTTGCATTTTAGAATGTAATAAAATATACTCTTCCTTTGCAAGTCACTTTTAGGTTTTATTATATTTACCTAACTTCTGGGGACAACCCCCCCACCACCACACACACAGTTGAAGGAATAAGTCCAAGCAGGCTTGACCAAACATGCCCAGGACATCAGGGCCACCTCAATTCTTCTTCTTACACGCTCTTCGCTTCATTTCAGACGCAAAACCAAAAAGTTACACATTTGAGTCCGCGTATCTTTATAAATAATACACGCCATTGCATGCGCGCAAGTGCGTCGCGACGCGAAGGACGCACAGAGGCTTCGGATAGCTACTTAGTATCGTTGCACTGAAGATCTGGACTCGTAGCGCGAACCAATACTGATGCATTCGCTGAAAACGAGCCTGATGCATCCGTGTTGACATGCAGAACAGCAGCAAGAGCACTCGTCAAAGCAAAACCACACACACAAAGGACGTTACTTTACGCTTTTCGGTCTTTTTCTTAAGCAACTAACAAGAGGGCGACAACTCTTGGAGAAAACAGGTAGGAGAACACCAGAAGAGATCTTCTAACTTCAAACTCAACTCGCGAAAGACAGTGATATCAAAGAAAGTGAACAGGACGCGCTTTCCATTCGCGAATATGTCATAAACATGTCATGACAGTAACTAGTAAAGAACAACAGCAAAAACAAGCAGTCGTGCAAAATAATCGTGCATTATGTAGTTCATTACTGTTTATACTTGCTGCGTAAACAAATGCGTAAAATGAGCAGAGAATCAACTGTATCGGTGAAGAACAGTCATCGGATACAAACTTACATTTGGACGCGTCGCTTTGTATTCCAGTAAACACGTTTATAGATCCCATTCGCACAGATGCATGCGTTCACACATCACGCTGCTGAAGTTAAACGAGGTATGAGACTGTTTCTTAAAGCATTTAAAAGGGTTTGTTTTTGGTTGTACTAAATAGGGCTCGTGGAAAGTTTAAGAAGTGCATTTATGTTTAAAATATAATATCGATTTATTGATTGTATATTGGATAGAAATGCAGCTGAATACGATGTTTAATACAATAAATGCAAATGTAAAATGTACAAACTTGAGCATCACAATAGAGCGGTTTATTCTAGCCGTCGTCGTTGTTCGGAAATGAATACATAGATATAAACAGGCCTCCATTTACGAAATTTAATATTTATGTTTAAATTAAATAAATGTAAAAATCGCTTTTTATGAGTGTATACTGTTGATTCCCAGCGTCTCTCCATCAAAGCGTTGCGTAAAATATATATATAAAAAAATCTTCTGAACCTATTTTAAATAGTGGATTTCGGAGATTATATTATGTAAATAAAAATGCAAATGTAATAAATACGTGTTATTATTATTAATTTTAATAACAACAACAACAACAACAAATTCATAAAATATTCAAAAGGAAATAATATGTCCAACGTATTACAATTTCGTGTAAAACACATTTAAAATGATTATATAAATAGCCTGTATGGAAAAACATCTTTAAGGTCGAGTAAAAGGAGCATGGCATATATACACAACATCTCAATAATAATCGCATCAATATTTTACCAGTAGCACATGGCATATGTTTCAACTGTGAGCAGGAAGAAAATTGTTTCCATTAAAACTTCTACATGAAAAGAGCGAGTGTTGAAGTGTTTTTCACTTTACTTGTGTCTTTTGTCATGATAATTCTTTTGTGTTCTTTGTGAGTGTGTGTGTGTGTGTCCGTGCAAGCGCGTGCTTGAATGGTTGTAGAGCTGTTATGGTCAACGTTTCCGTTTTGTCATAAAAACCGACATAAAGCATCACATAAAGAATTGATCTAAGTTCTTTGCTACTTAATATGCACGAAATGTATTTGGTGGTCTTTTCTAACTTAAATGCGAAATTGCATATTTTCCTTAAACGTATGCATTGGAGAACCCAAGCGAACACTTATTTTACTATTAATTAAAAATATATAAATAAAAAAATGGAAGCAAATGAAAATAATTTTGAAAGCATTTTTGTTCAAAAGGAACCAAAATGAACCAATATTCTTGTCATCGGTCACACACATTGCCATATTCTAAGTTTATTATATTCAAATAAATCCAAAGTATGATACGTGAATTTGATATTTGCATGGGGGGCAATCAGTATATAATATAAGCACAGTGTATTTGTGCATTTTTAAATGTTATGAATTTACAAATATTGTGCATCACAAAATCTTGGTGCAGTAACCGTTTTTTTTTTCTCCATGCACCTATATAAAATAGGAGAGTTTTTATTATTTACACACGTGCATCAGCTGAGCAGCAGAATCATGGTCATTTTCAAGCCCATATAATGACGTTTCCTTGAACAGCCTTTATGAACAAAAGAACAGAAATCATAAGCCACAGATGGACCAACAGCTGAATACAACTTCTGATTCATGCATTCATCCATCTGCAGGAACACACCACTCACTGCTGCTTCAGAGAATTGTTGGGTTTGTGCTTTTTTTTTTTTTGGTTTATAATACTTGTTTTTCTTAATTACAGCAATATGCAAGCTTAGAATGAACACACATCCAGTACAACATACTGCATCTTATTTAAGCATCTTATTTTAATCTTAAATCTATTTTTCATGTAGTCTCAAATCAACTTGAATGTTTCTAGGACTCTGGAAATCTATACAAGTGTGCTCGATGACCATATGAGGTGATGGCAGAGGCAGGTGCTTCTGCAGCGCCACCTAATGGCTGCAATCATTTTTCAACTGCTTCTAGAACAGAACATTTCTATTTCTCTTACTGAGCAATGCTTTTAATGTTAATGCCAAAGCCAGCACAGTATAATCTAATCGATTTATAATACAGCACAGATAACAAATGTGAAAAACTGCATTAAGGAGACGAGACTCTTTGGGTTGTCTAAATATGCAAAAATGTAAATCTTTATTAGCTACACTTCAACATCAAGTCAGTAAAAACAATACAGTTTGAGAATAAATGACAAAACATGTTACCATATTCCATATTAAATAATATGAGTCTATCAGTCAATTTGACTTTCTTATTCTAACAGTGTTTTATTTACCTTAACTTGATTAAATGATTGTTTTGATCATTTAATCACACTTTGTTAGCGTGTACATTTTGCAGATCAGTTAAGCTTAAAAAAAAGTGTACTAAATTTCTTTGCATCTACCTGCAAAAAGAAGCATCTTTAAAACATAGTTTTTCTTATTGTTTATTATTCCATCTTAGAGATTAGAACATGTTGAGCTCTATCGTATAACCATCTCTGTAAATCAAGGATTTGCTTAAATCTTTTATATGGCACAGGTAAATCAAAAATTCAGCTAAATTATTCATACGGAGTGGTCTGTAAAATGTGTAAATTTATTTGCTTAAGCCAAAAGGTGCTTTACATAAATGTGGGTGGCGGCAGCAAGGGCCAGGTCTTGTTGAAGAAAATTTGTCATTTCATGACTCATGCTGAATATATATTTATTTGTAAAACAATTCAACACCCCAGAAGCAGCTATCACTTCTGGAAGGGATTTTTCATGAATGTGGGCCACGGTGCGAGCCACTTTGCATAAACACTATTTCTCAGCTGGAAAAGAGGAATTGGAATAATACATGTCTGCTGGGAAATCCTATTTATGTTCCTGATGTGATACCTGTGTTCAGGATCTTCAGAGGTTGTGAGGATAACAGAACACAAGAGCCCTAAATCCAGTCGCTATTGATCCGGGGTAAAGTTTCAATAGCTGGTAAATCCTACTGTGGATTTGAATCTTTTGGAAGGAAATTATTAGGATAATCCAAGTGGGAATGTTTACCCCAGATTTGCTAGATTCTATTACTGAATGTTGCCTTGGGAATCAGTACAAAATCATGCACTACAACTGATGCATTGTCTTTAAGAATTGACACTTAACACTAAACATTTTCCCATTTTAGGAGAATAGAATTGCATGTTTTGAAGTGAAATCACACTATATTTACTTCTGTAATGGATGGGTCTGAATGCATAACGCCTTGGATCTCGGCTGCTTGTGTGAATGTGTGCGTATGCATGCATGTTTGTTTATGCACGCGTGTGCGTCTGGCCCGCTGCCAGACCTCTATATGTCTGTGTGCCCCACAGCAGTGCTGGGGGTCACTGTTTTCATTGTGATACAAATGCCACCCTCGTAGATTAATCTAATGAGGGTTAATTACCCCAACACACTAAACACACGTGCGCACACTCAGGGTACTTGATGTGTTATGTTAATTCTTTACTTGCCTTTTTAGCAGCATTATTTATGTGCATTATACTATTTACATTTGATTTCCTTGTCTAATGCGTATTTAGCCTTTGCCATCATAAAATTCTTCTAATAAAATAGTAATCAGTCACATAAATTTATATTAAATAATAGAATGGCCTATATGCTACTTTCAAAAGACTAACTTGCTTTTGTGTGTTTAATATAAGGATATTTTAAGTGCATTATTCAATTTACGCTTGATTTCCTTGTCTAGTGCATATTTAGCCTTTATCATTATAGAAATCTTCTTAAAAAAGCAGTAATGTAAACCACAGAAATGATGTTTACTTATTAATGGAATATCTTTGCTTCTTTCTAAATACGTGTTATTATTGATTATTAATTGATTTCCCCATCGAGTGCATATTTAGCTTTTTATCATACAAAAAAAAGGTGTGTGTATATGTATATATATATATATATTTCAAAAAAATTCAGTTTTTAAATGTATTTAGACACAAGGACATTAAGCTATCATTTTTATAAGAAATATTTGGGTTAAATATCAATTCATACCCATAAGCAGCATCTGGCATGCTGTCAATCAAAAAGAATCATCCAGAAGTTTGTATAAAATGCACTGACAATACACATTATAACAGTATAGTCAAAGTGCAACACTGTTAATGTTTTTTGCAGACTGTGACATTACTGTCAACACATTTTAAATTATAAATAAATATTCTGGGATAAATAAAATATTCTTGAATTCCAAAATGTATTCTGACATCGAGAGATGATGCTGATCTGCCAACACTGGAGTTCACAACAGAAGTACTAACCAGCAATACGGTTACCTACACTTAACTGTTCAGCAATATTATAATTGTCATAGTTATTAAAAATCATTCAAACTGTGGGTGTGACACAAACAATATGCATTGTGACCAACATGTATTTGTTCCAACACACTCCACTACTGCCTCTTATTTTGGACACAAATGTCACCCTCTCCACATCAGCGGGCCTCTCACTGTCTTAAGATGCTCTGCTTCAGAGCAGTGCTGCAGTGAAAGGGTTAATAGTCTTATAAGGAATTAATATCCGCTGCACAATTTTAAACTAGCTGTTATCAGTCTCTCCTCTTTTTACTAGTAGCATTAGTAGCCAGTATTATTCCTCGTTTCATTCTTTTTTTAATCTAGATGTCCCTCCACCTTCACCCCTGCCTCTCACCCTTAGATGGGACATCTAATAAGCGGTTTGTGTCTAATACTGCTGTTGCCACAGTAACAGGTCAGGTGGCCGGTTGATATGGCAACCATGGTCCTCTATTTGAGTTTTTGGAGAGAACGACTGGGGTTCAACACAGAGCCTCTAAAATCTAAAGAGATGGACTGACAAAATCACATCTAAAAATGACACGCATGCATGTATAAATGATTCGGTCAACTGTCCTGAAATGCTAGGCATATATTAACTTTCTAAGATGTTAGTTATAGGTTTATTCACACTTTTTATATCCAGAATAAGGCCTTTGAATTCTGTCACTATATTGAATGACATTAGATTGATCTATATTATAATGAATATTCTCTGTCATTTGGATTTAAAATGATTATTAGCATTGGTGACTGACTGATGATTTTTGGCAGGTTTTAATAGAAAATCTGTTGTTTATGTATTTCTTAAATGTATTTGATTATTTATTTATTGTAATACATTTGACAAGAAATGTGCTACTTCAGTTTTCTACTTTAAAGTTTCACATTTAATTTAATGTGTTCCTTGCCATTCTTTGTAACGGTTTGTAAAATTTACTAGCAAATTTATTGAGTGAATATTGTTTTTAGACCAAATTTTTTTTCAGTGTAGCTATTGAAATAGAAAGCACATCAGTGAAGCCTGAGCAAAATATAAACACTTCAAACTCTCAAAATTACCTCGACACAATTAATGCAGATAGAAAATCATACGAAATTGAATTCTGTTTTATGCAAACTTCAGGATGATTCAATTATTTTTGATTGAATGCCACAGGTGCGGTTTATGGATATGAATTTATATTCATAAACTCATATTTATTATACAAATGTACCATTTAATTCAGAATTCAGAGAAAGAAATTCAGAACGAAAGAAATTCAGAAAGAAAGAACGAACGTTCTGGTGAACAGGGACACATTTATACAGAAAATTCATCTTAATCTTGCTGTAGCTAATAGAAGAAAAAAAAAAAATCACATTTACTTTCTTCACAGCTCTGCTCAAAATGTCAAATTGTGGCTATTGAAGCATCTTGATGCTATTCATAGAATTGTAAATCCTTATTTAACCCACCCAATTTCTGCCTTCCATATGACATCCAATGTGCTGTGCGGTTAAAGCCCCTGACTGCTGTCTGTCTGCTGACCCCGTGACCTTAACCTCAAACAGCAGCCCCACACCCTGTCTCACAGCGTCTGCTCCTCAAACCTCTCCAAAATCAGCAGACAGGACAACTACAAGCCCTCTGCTCGGTTTTGGCTTTTTTTGTTTTTTTTTAGGTAAGTCCATATTATAAATACATTTCTATTCTATGAATATAGTTATCTGTTCCTGTAGAAAGCTACATTTATTTTCATTTTGATTGTTTCTTAACGTCCTTTTACATTACACTGTTTTCTGTTACATCATTTATATGTATTTAGTGTTTGTGTTAAGACCAGGCCTTATGTCTGGCTTTAATTGATACAACATGTGAAATTGATAAACAGCCTGAAAAAAATACATGACGTATAAATAACCTCTGAAAACAAGCTTCTTATTTTAATCCCAGTAAGTTCTTTAGCTTTCTTTCTTTTATTTTTCTGCTTCTAAAATCTATATGAGATTCACGTGCTGTGAACATGAACTTGACTGGAAATCAGCGGCCTAAAATCACTTCGCATTGATCGGACAGGATCAGAAAGGTCATTGAATTGCTGTGGGGTTTTTTTTTTTTAATAACAAGATTATATTAGTATACATCTATACAGCTCTGCATTTTCTTTTATATTTTATACCTTGATTAACGTCAGACTATTATGCCATATTTGTAAGTATTTAGGCTAATTGTCGGATTTTGCGCGTCAATGTCTTCATAGAAAAAAAAAATACGACAGAAATCTGGACACAGCCCGTTCACGTGTGTGGAGTATGTTTTGGTGCATGATCCAATTATATTATAAATTACAGGATCAGCTTTTCGGAAAAAAAAAATCGGAATTTTAATGAACAGAAGACGCAGAAAACTACAGTCTGAATGTTACCAGGCTTTGTGAATCCTCTTCTTCTACCTGCAAAATGTCATCTTTTTTTTTTTTAAATGTTCATGCATTTTAACCTCTGTGCCACGTGCTGAAATGTAATACAGCCTCTTCTGAATTAAAATGCAGCGTATAATTGCGTTTCGTAGCTTATTATAATTTGATACCGGGCCTTTGATTCAGCAACTAACATTTTAACATTCACATTTTTTGCAAATCTTTTAAAGCAGCCTATATTTAACACGTGATGCTCTTCTGCTTTTATTATTATTATTATTATTATTATTTGTTATTAGGCCTATATTACTAACAGCTGGTGAAATGAGAATAAAACTATAACCTCAATGTCAATAAGATGCGCATTCGTTCTTAAAACACCTTCAACTTAATTCTGTTTTACAAATACTTTAGATGATTATAATTCAAAATAAATAAATATAAAATGATCATTATATTTACGCTATGCGCTTATTTACCTATTTTGATGCTTATATTTTGTATGAGGTCATATTTCTTGTGAACATGCGTCAGTCACATTGGTACCTTTTGGGAAAATATTTTAATAGTTAATCTTCATCCTGTTCTTCTCACCAATAAAACCACCTTCTGTTGTGTAATCAAAATGTTAATCATTGTTATTTATTAAAAGGTTTATTATTTAGACGAATCAAAAGGTTTAAGATATTTGACAAAATCATAAATGTATCGTCTCATATTCGCGTCCATTGCATTCTCGCAATATTAATTCGTTAGAAATAAACGCAGAATTAAATTGGTTACATCGAAAGAAAGAATCTCAGTAGGACTCAATTCAAGATTTAAAAATCTCTAATGCTGAGCCGTATAGAATCCTCTAATGCTTCACGTAAACAGTATGAATGCGTGTCATTCGACTTGATCTCAATGACTTTTTGAATGAAGTGTACAAGTCTCTGAACTTTAACCATGTCAAAGCCGCTGATTTCTCTATAGTGCTCATATACAGTATGTGGAGACAGTGTCATAAGAGCTCGTGATGCAGCAGCTGTTCGCAGTTCAGACAAAAGGTCAAGTGCACGACCCCAGGACAAAAGCCCAGAGCAGCCCGATGTGTTTATCTGCCCCTCACACACACACACACACACACACACACACACAAATCTGTTACCGTCCCAAGGCATTATCTTTGCTACCACTTTATATAATATTGTCCATGTTATACATACTATAATTAAACAAAATATTAATAATGCTAACAAACAGTGAATAGGCTGCCAAACATATACGTAGCAGGTATCTGAACAATGTAAAATGCGTCCCTGCCCCAAATGCAACGTCTCCAAAGACATGCATGCTCACATTATTATTTAAAGAAAACAAATAAATGTCCCATGATTTAAGATTAAAGCAGCACTACTATACAGTTCAATAAAAACGATGTAAAAAATAATTAGAAGGGCAGACAAGTCTAAATTAGGATTGCTAATAGGCAAATAAACATGCGTTTTTGGATAATAGATTTAGTTAGATTCAGCCAAATCATCAATAAATATGGCAAACTCAGATTACAGCTTTAAATCCAAGAAACCGAAATTTGAGAAAGCAAATAAGACGACAAGGACTGTAACAGACGGGGAAGATTTAAAGGTCGACTGGAATTAACTGCGAATGCATCCGCGAGCGTTTTATTGCAGAATTTTGGGTTTATATGCATCTAAGATAAACTATATGTTAAGCTCACTGACAGAGTGAGAAATTAATTAGACGAGCTCCTGTTTGTTACATATGAAAATGTGGAGAAAAATAAGTAAAGTCTGTAAACAGAGCGCCATCTGCTGGAGAAAATAACAACTACATGACTGAAACAACTGATCCAGTCACAATACGCTTAATGTTTCATTTGGGAAAACATGCATTTTTGTTGAATCATGAACATTTTGTAGATTAATTAAAGTACTTTTTTCTTGAACTGATCATTTGTCACTTGTTAAAATGGTATAGTAGCCTATAACTGCTCAATATTAAGGAAATAGTATAATTAAACTGTTTACAATTTTGCGTTAATCAAATAAGGTTCATTAAAGTGAGACATTAAAACGGAATAACTGCAAGTAGATCATATAAAATATGAATTATGATATATTCTCGGTTGTGCATTGTGTCTCCTGGGTTTTCAGTAAGAAACGCCAATAGATATCAAAAAGCATTAAAGCAATAACAACGACACATAAGCATTTATCATTACTGTATATTTAAAAAATAAAAACACATTACACATGAAACTCAATGAGGTTAACAATCAAATAACTGATTATTTTGTTGTAGAGAAGAACAAATTCATCCTGTTATCACCAGACTACAATATATTAAACATGCCACCAAAATCAATAACAACACTGTGAATAAAACCAACAAACAGTGCCAAAATGTAATCAAATAAACTATTCATGCCCCAGTGCATGCTGGAAAGTGGATGAAGGGGACATATAAGCAAAACTGCATCAATCTAAAACTGTAGTCACACAACACACCAACAAATTAATAAAATAAACTACTTTGCATGAAATATATTTAAAAAATAGATAATCTAAAAATGAACATTTCATCATCTACTGCAGCTCCAGTGCTGCTAAAGCCAAAGGAGACAAACCACATACTAAAACATTCTGGTATTCATGTTATGCCATTTTGAGTTCTGGTACTCTCATTATCCAGGTCCTCCTGGGTTACATAAGCCTCTTAATGCAGAGGAAGACTGGCTTTGACTAAGACAAGTGCCTCATTATTTTATGCATAGAGTATTTCATTATCATAATAATTGATGGCAGCAGCCCAAGTGACAGCAATCCTGAGGCCTGCTACAGTTGTATTAGTAATCATCATGTGTGTTCAAGTTGGATTCGAACTGAATTCTTTTAGTAAAGAAGCCCTTTAAAAAAAAATAAAATAAAAAGAAAAAATTTGAAATAGGTCATCTTTAACCATATGAACTAAAATGTCATGTTTTTTTACTTTCTGCAAGCTGTATTTTTAAGACTGTACTGCTGATCTTCCAGAGAGCATCTCTGCAGTGTCTGCCTGTACTGACTGTAATGAGGCATCCTAAACTTCTCATCTGTGATTAATTAGTTCTTTTAGGTAGACCAGAGACACCAACCATAGATCAATGCAGATGTTCTTTTATAGTGTCTTCTTTTAAATAGGTGGCAATTAGGACATGTTGATGTAAGGAGAAAAGCTCAAGATCAGGCCATCCAAGATGTAGAGGAGTTTGTTTCTTCACCAGAACAAACCTGGACAACATTGAGCATTACATCAGTGGCTCACCAATGGATCCTCTGCAGTGTTTGGACTCTCATTCTGACGGCACCCATTCACTGCAGAGGATTTCATTGGTGAACAAGTGATGGAATGCTACACTTCTCCAAAACTGTTCAAATGAAAAAACAAACTCATCTCTTGAATGGCCTGAGGATGAGTACATTCTCAGCAAAAAAATGTCCCTTGAATTTGCTTTAGAAAACAAGTTTGTTCTAGAAACAGTGTCAAAATATGGCATGCTTCATGGACTCTGAATTAAAAATGCAAGGCCAGTCAGAAAGTGCTTTTATAATTTTGTAATTTTTGTGTAGCTGAATATGATAACGAACTGCATTAATAATCATGTTTTCTGAGTCACATACTGTATGAATAAAACAAAACTGGAGACGAAACAGAATGCTACGAAAATCTACAGCATTTTATTAAACTGATAATTCATCTGTACAGAATTAGGGAAACCAACAAAAAGTCTGATTCGTCACATAAATGTTACATGGTAAAATGAAGAAACTGAGAAAATATCACAGCCATAACTTTTTACAATGTTTAGTCCATTTGCAGTTAATGTGAAACATGACAAGCTGCTGTCCTGCAGACGTTGGAGCCGCTTACAGTCCAGAGGAGCAGAGAAAGGCCATTTTAAACAAAGCAGGATCATCTTTGGCACTGCACTATGATCTGCAATGTCACCAGATTTTGCTTTTGCTTGTGGCTTCAAAAGATGCTTTCAAAATGGGGCTCTTCAACACAAAGACACAAAGAAACAAAAAACGGTGTTTCGCCTGAATCCGAAAATCTCTGGCAACGTGAATTGTGCGCAATTAAAAAAAAAAGGTATAAAAAAAAAAAAAAATTGTCGAAGCTAAAATATTTTTTCTTAAAAGAGAAAGCAAGTATACTAGTTGTAAGAGTTGGAAAGACTTGATATTTCATGCACCTCCTCCGAAACTGTTTAAGGATCACTTATTTTCCACACTAGTACAGAGTCCAGATCGAACAGAACTCAAGCTCACTTTGAGTTTTGATCTATGACCCATCTCTGTCAGCTTTGTGATAAAAACCCACTATAAACCAGTTATATGTAAAATAGTACCAACCTAACAAAAACGAATGAACCAGTCAAACCAAAACAGACCATCATGACCAGTCTCAAAAAACATGAATTAGGAGAAATATATTTGGAATAAAATAACTTTTAACATTTACTTATCTACAATATATAGTCAAACATGATCAGTAGAATTTTACAGTCCAAATGTCAATCAACCAGAAATCTCGGACACTGTCTGTGCACATTAGATCTATTATTTACAGAATAACATTGAGGTCATCAATGCTGGAGGTAAGCAGTGCACCTGTGGCTTCTCCAGCTCTGAAACAAAATATTCAAATGTACAAATCTGTTCCCAACTTTGTGAATCTATTAAAGGGATAGTGCACTCAGAAATGAGAATTCATTTACTCGCACTCCATGTTGTGTCAAACCTTTCAGTGAAACACGAAAGATGATATTTTGAAGAATGTTGGTAACTAAACTGTTTTGGTACCCATTGACTCCCATTGCATGGACAAAAATACAATAAGTTAACTCAAACTGAAATGTCTTCAAAATACTGCGTTCAGCAGAAGAAATAAATGCATACAGGTTTGGAACAACATGAAGGTGAATAATGATGACAGATTTTTCATTTCTGGGTGAACTATCCCTTTAATACAAGGACAGTGGACAAATTAGTTTCATAGAGCTTTGCGCACTCTTTGAGAGACACCATATATAAATGTGCATGGATTTAGACAACTGAATCCACAGAAAACATCTCTATAGTGGTACAGCTCTGGTCAAGAAAATATAAGAAAATGAAAGGGTGAATCCCACAAAACCCATCTAAATAATAGTGCAAAATGTGTTTTTTTTTTCCCATTTAATTTGAGGTGAAATTTTGATCATATTTCATGTGTGTGTGTGTGTGTGTGTGTGTGTATATATATATATATATATATATAT
>NW_015645089.1:1505795-1528507 GCF_001515625.1 Sinocyclocheilus rhinocerous | reverse complement strand
ACTCACAGTTCTCTCCAGCTCCCCCTGCATAACAGTCTGCATGTGTGTGTGTGTGTGTGTGTGTGTGTATATATATATATATATATATATATATTCTGTTTTTGCACTTATTTTCATGACAACTGGTTTAACTGTAAAAATACTGTGATTAAAAATCTTTTTTCTTTTCTTTTGATTTTGGGGTAAAATGTGACCTGAACAGGATTTCATGAGAATCGCCCAATTACAGGTGCATCTCAATAAATTAGAATGTCGTGGAAAAGTTCATTTATTTCAGTAATTCAACTCAAATTGTGAAACTCGTGTGTTAAATAAATTCAATGCACACAGACTGAAGTAGTTGAAGTCTTTGGTTCTTTTAATTGTGATGATTTTGGCTCAGGATTTTGGGTTTTTGTTAAATGTGAGCCAAAATCATCACAATTAAAAGAACCAAAGACTTAAACTACTTCAGTCTGTGTGCATTGAATTTATTTAATACACGAGTTTCACAATTTGAGTTGAATTACTGAAATAAATGAACTTTTCCACGACATTCTAATTTATTGAGATGCACCTGTACATTTTCCCAAAGCAACGCATATATGAGGTTATACAGAATGAGATCTGGGAAAAAGCATGCATCGACTTTTAGAAAAACCTTTTGTATTCAGCAAATGTTATGCATATAATCATCACAGTTATTGTCAGAGTAACTCAATAACAAATTAAAAAGACAAGTATGTCATTCCTTTTCATACTAGAGATGTCTGTGGGTTCAGCTTTGAAAAAAAAAAGAGCCACCATCCATGGGGACTAATGAATGTTTACTTTCACTGGTATGACAGAGAAAGAGAAAAGGCAACATTAGAACATGGCTATGAAATAAGTTCTAAAACATTTATCTCCACACACACACACACACACACACACACACACTCGCTCGCACAGAGGCACGCAAATTTGAAACCAAGATCAGCACATTTGTTGTAAACAATAAATAAGGCTTAAGCCAAACATCATAAAACACTAAAAAAGTGCAATCGTCCTGTGAACATTCAAAGTACCTCTGAAAAAAATACGTCTAGGGTATACAGTCCTGTTCAGTCACAATGTTGGTCCGCAGGAAACTTGGCTCTGGACAATCAAACCATCTTTAACATTAAACTTTCTGAGAGAGTTACAGGTCTATTTGAATTTCGTACTCTTCGTATATTAATCATTTAATCTCTAATGCATTATTAATGTGCAAACCAGATGTTTATAATCCTCATATCAGTAGGGGAATCTCACAAAACCAGTCCAAGACCATGTTTGTCATATTTCAGACCAAAATAAAAATAAATTGTGCTTAAAGAAAATTATATGACATAACTTTATTTTCTTTTGTTGTACTGCCTTTGTTGATTTAAATAAATCAAAAAACAAAACAGTGAAAATACTGTATCACAGCAATTTAAAAAAATGATATAGTGAATAATGGGAATTAAAAAATAACTAAAGTGAAATGTGCAGATGTAATGGGAATGGGGGGGGGGGGGGGTTGTCATGAACATATATAAAATATATATTAGAGCATGGACATGTTTTAATGAGATTCACTCAAAGAAATGTTTAATATTATTCTGTTCGTCTTTGCCCTTGATAATCAAACCATCTAGTAATATGTAATACTTTGCAAGTTTAGCACTTGATGTCTAATGTATCTAAAACGTCTTTGTCCTGACTAATAAAGACCACCGTTTCATGTCAAGCTCATTAGAGTTCATCATATTAGACTAGAAAAACCATCTTCCCTTCCCAGTGCCAAAACATTCAGGAGACACCCAAAAACTAATCCCACCCAAAGTGAATTCCACCTTGTGGTTTAAAAAACTGAAGTGAAAAACAAATATAAAGATGGCATCTGCATTTTCATGTAAGTTGCTGATAAAGCCCCATCGTTCTCAAAAAATGGAAAAAGATACAACGATAAAAATACTGCATTGACACATGACCATATTACAGTCAAGAAGTAAGGCTGTCACTCTCAAAACAAAACTAAACAACATATACTCGAGGCATAATGTCCCAAAACGATCTTGATCCTGTCTGAGAAGCATCTCAAAGGTTGTATGTTTGGACTGAGGTGGGTTTCAGTGGCAGGATGGGCTAGCCCACAGAAGGTCCACTGACGGCTCCCAGAGTCTTCGCAGGTGTAAGTACAGAGAACAGCGAGGGCAGGGAATGACGCGTGAAATGGTGGATGGGCGGCATCCTCGCTCTACCTGTCTTTCAGCTCTCTGGTCACACGTTTGGTGATGCGGCCACACAGCAGCCCCACAAGGAAGAGGAGGGACACGGCCAGCGCAATCATGAACAGGATGTAGTTCTTCGAAGGTGACGTCATGACTTGCGCAGCGAGGTCCGAGAAACCTTCAGCTGGTGCCACCTGGGAAATCACATACTAGATCTCATAAAAAAGGAATTTTGCTAAACCTGACATAACAGTCTTTAGGGTACATTCTCAAAGTGAAATGTTGTTCAATAATACTAAATATCAAGTATAACATTTTTAATAATAAAAATAATCTACTAAAAATGTGTATGTGTTCATACATACATATATTTGTAAGAACATCATTTATTTCAATATAATAATTTCTTGCTGTTATTCAATTATTTATAATAATGACAATAATTATGCTAATACAATTTTTTATTTTGATAATTATAATTAAATACACTGCCGCTCAAAAGTTTGGGATCAGTAGGATTTCTATTGTTTTTTTAAAGAAGTCTCTTCTGCTCATCAAGGCTGGATTTATTTGATCAAAAATACAGAAAAAACAGTAATATTGTGAAATATTATTGCAATTGAAACTAACCGTTTTCTATCTTAATATACTTTAAAATGTAATTTATTCCTGTGATCAAAGCTGAATTTTCAGCATCATTACTCCAGTCTTCAGTGTCACATCATCCTTCAGAAATCATTCTAATATGCAGATTCATAATCAATGATGGAAGCAATTGTGCTGCTTAATATTTTTTTGGAACCTGTGATACTTTTGTCAGGATTTTTTGATGAATAAAAAGTTAAAAAGAGCAGCATTTATTTAAAATGGAAATCTTTTGTAACAATAGAAGTCTTTACTATCACTTTGTATCAATTTAGCATATCCTTGCTGAATAACAGTATTAATTTCTTTAAAAAAAAAAAAAGAAAGAAAAAAAAATGTACTGACCCCAAACTTTTGAACTGTAGTGTATATTGTTACAAAAGATTTCTATGTTAAATAAATGCTGATCTTTTTTACTTTTTATTCATCAAAAAATCCTAACAAAAGTGTCACAGGTTCCAAAAAAATATTAAGCAGCACAATTGCTTCCATCATTGATTATGAATCTGCATATTAGAATGATTTCTGAAGGATGATGTGACAAATAATATTTCACAATATTACTGTTTTTTCTGTATTTTTGATCAAATAAATGCAGCCTTGATGAGCAGAAGAGACTTCTTTAAAAAACAATATTAATCCTACTGATCCCAAACTTTTGAGCGGCAGTGTATGTAATTGTAATAGTAACAATTGAAACAAATTTTAATATTAATAGTAAAATAATATTAAAAACAGTAATTCATTTAATATAATTGCATCTTTGTCATCATTAATATTAGTTTAATATTAAATAATATTAATAATAAAGATTCATTTATTTTAATATAATAATTTATTCTTGCTGTTATTGCATTAATAATAACAATTATTATTATAATTTATGTCAATAAATTTATTATAGAGATATGTATAATAATAATAATGTCTGAATGCTGTTACTAATAATTACAATTTATTTTACTATAATTTCTTATTTATTGTTATTATTATTAATAGACAACTTTAAAATACAACTTTATCTTAATATAACAATTTCTTGTTTTTAATTGCATTACTACTACTATTAATAATAATAATAATAATTTTAATGCAAAAAAGACAGCTAGAGGTTGGGCTGTTATGTAGTAAATATATTTAAGAAAAATGCTTAAAGGGGTCATATGATGCGATTTAAATTTTTCCTTTCTCTTTGGAGTGTTACAAGCTCTTGGTGCATAAAGAAGATCTGTAAAGTTGCAAAGACTAAAGTCTCAAATCCAAAGAGATATTCTTTATAAAAGTTAAGAGTCAGCCACACCTACCTAAAACGCCTCGTTCTAACACGCCCCCACATATCTACGTCACTATGTGGGAAGATTTGCATAACGCTGCCTAAACGTTCACGCAAAGAAAGAAGGCGTAACTTTTATTCTGGCTGTAGTATTGTTGTTGCCGCCGCCATGTCGTAAAGACGCTGTGTGCTTCGTTGTGAAAGCGAAACTACTTTGTTTGGTCTTCCAAAAGAGGACGATATCCGCTTCGTCATGCCTAGAGCTGATCCGTGCTGGTCGCTGAGGAAATATATCAACTTTGCGCTGTGGATCACTGGATCGGCTTTCACCGTGGACGAAGCGGAGTCCAGCCCGGGGTCGTCACATGTGGTTGCCGCAAGCCCTCCGGACGCTCCTTCGTCGAATCCGCCGCCTCTGCTCACTCTAGCCCTCCGGCTCTTCCTCACTCTAGCCCCCGACCTCACTCTAGGCCACCGTGTGTGACGCTGTGTTTCGTTGTGAAAGCGAAACTACTTTGTTTGGTCTTCCAAAAATGGACACGACTAGAACCATTTCCATGACCATTTCCGTCACACGCTTGAGGTATTCGGCCAATCACAACGCACTGGATAGCTGGCCAATCACAGCACACCTCGCTTTTTCAGACCGATGAGCTTTGTAAAAATCGTTTCAGAAAAGCGGGGTATAGAGGAGAAACAATAATGTACAGTATGTGAAAAATAATGTGTTTTTTTAACCTTAAACCGCATAAACACATTTCATTACACCAAATACACAAAATAATGTTCTTTTTAGCAGCATCATATGACCCCTTTAATAGTTGTCCATCTGGATGATGTGTTTGTGTTTGTGTGTACTGACCTTCGCTGCATAGCTCCACATGTCTATGCGGTCCTGTAATCTTCTCTTACATTCAGGCTGTAGACGCACCTGCATGTCCTGCAGAGCTTCCATCAAACAGGACATTTCTGGGAAAGAATTTCAAACACAGGGAGTCAGGAGCTCCAAATTACAGAGTTAAAAAACACACACATCGTAATCACACCATCTGTCAGTCCCACAACTTTCCATTAGTCTCTCAAATAGACCCTCAGCCCAGTTATCCTAACCGGGCATCATGAATTAAACAACACAAAATAGTATTTACAATGCATTTAACTGGGAAACACAACATTCAGTGAGAAATAATGTAAGAAGTGACATTAAGAAGAAAAAAGTCAGTTTTGAATTTTGAGTTTTTTAAATTTTTGATCATGTCAGTGTATTGTGTAATATGCAAAAAACCCAAAAAAACCAAAAGCCATACTCACGTCTGCCTCTTCCAGGGTTGATGGCTGCACAGTGGTGTTTCAAATCCAGAGCACAGGCCGTGTGCAAGACAGGATCTACAAATATGTCTGCTTTGCTTTCTTTGAGCATGTTCAACACCTCCTACACGTGGAGAAGAGGATGAAATGAAAGAGCGGGATGCGGACACTCAACCTGTACATGTCAGATTAATATAGCTGTGTGTGAGTGCCATGACTGTCGCTCATTTCACATGTGAAGGTGTTTCTTAAAGAGACAGCAGCAAAAAAGACTCTTTAAAGGGTTAGTTCACCCAAAAATGAAAATTCTGTCATTGATTACTCACCCTCATGTTGTTCCAAACCCGTAAGACCTTCGTTCATCTTCAGAACACAATTTAAGATATTTTTGATGAAATCTGAGGGCTCTCTGACCCTCCCATAGACAGCAAGGTAACTACCACGTTCAAGGTTCAGAAAAGTACCAAGATGATCGACAAAGTAGTCTGTGTGATGACGTCATCACGCCGGATCTGGGTCAGCGCGTGTTCCGAAGATGAACGAAGGTCTTACAGGTTTGGAACAACACGAGGGTGAGTAATTAATGACAGAATTTTCATTTTTGGGTGAACTAACCCTTTAAGAGAGGATGAAGGAAATTGTTGTGAAAAACTAAATTATGATTGTTCTGTGTAATTGGATGTTTAAATAATTACACTACAGTTCAAAAGGCGGTAAGTTTATTATTGATTTTTAAAAATCCTCACCAAAGATCCTTCAGAAATCATTCTAATATGCTGATTTGCTGCTCAAGAAGCATTTCTTATTATTATAATCAATGTTGAAAACAGTTGTGCTGCTTCATTTTTTTTGCGCAAAACTTGAATAAATGTCTCTTTTGATAGATTTAGTGTGTCCTAGCTGAAGGTAAATAAAACTTATATATATATATATATATATATATATATATATATATAAAATACTAGATGAATATAAATAAAATGATATAAATCTAACATCTAATGTTAATACCTATGCAACCACTCATGTGTCTAATGGGGGAATCTCCTCTTATCAGAATAGCAGATTTGGGTTTATAAAAACTGATGGTGTTTCTATAGCAACAGATGCAGAGGAAAGCAGTGTGTAGCAGACGAGCATGTTTAAGGATGTGTTCTGTACCGTCTTGCACTCCTCCTGTTTAATTTTCAGTAGGTTGTTCTTCAGACACTCCTCCACTTGACCCGTCTGTTCCTGCGCTGCAGCTTCCTCTGCACACAGCCGCGTGATCTAACACACACAAACAGACATGTTACCAAGTGACTAAAGATATAAAATCTCCATTTTCTTTTTTAAGAGTCTGCCTTGTCTTTGTCTTTGTTCATGTGGCCTTCAGTCAGCAGAATATCACCTAGAGATCAAAGTCAATTTTCTTTACTGACCCACCAAGAGACCCATTTCACACCATTTCTGCTCGATTGCTCCCTGAGAGCCTATGGCTCATGGAGATCATAAATAAAGGGCTTTTCTCAGACAGGCTGCAGGAGGAGGGTCCCTGTTCCTGTCCCATAGCATTACAAACAATCCACATTCATCTGCAACACTCTCTGCAGCACAGCAGATCAAACAGACCCTATACAATAACGTTATGAAAAATCATTCATTAATAACAATAAGATGGCTAAGCCTTGGTGCAGAAGTTAGCGCATATAATATAGCATATATTTAATAGCGTAACTAATCTGGACTGTCATTTTCACACACAATCCTAATAAATTGATGTCATTCTACAGATTCCTGTCCAACAAAGACAGAATTAAATAAAAAGTAATTAAATTAATATTAAATGACCAATTAATGAATAAATAAAAACTATTAAATAGTTTTATCCAATAGTACATCTAACCAAACCATCTGCAAATTTAATAAAAAAAATAAAATAAATAAAATACATAACTGTCAGATTAAAAAAAAAAAAGATTTCATTTTTTAATTTTATTTTATTTTACATGAATACTTTAATCCCGCTAGAGCTTGTTAAATTAAAAGTAACAGTAAAGTACATTGTTACAAAAATTATATTTATCATGGTATCATGGTTTCCACAAAAAAATATCAAGCAGCACAACTATTTTCAACATTGATAATAACAAGAAATGTTTCTTGAGCAGCAAATCAGCATATTAGACTGATTTCTGAAGGATCATGTGACACTGAAGACTGGAGTAATGATGCTGAAAGTTCAGCTTAAAAATTTACATAAAACATATTCAAATTGAAAACTGTTATTTTAAATTGTAATAGTTCACAATATTACTCATTTTACTGTATTTTGATCAAATAAAGGCAGCCCTAATGAGCATAAGAGACTTTTTTCCAAAATCCGACCCCACTATGTCGATAAAAATATCTGGTGCTAAACGTGACTATTTTGAATTGGACATCTAGTTCCTGTCTTGTGACATTATATATGAATTCCTTCCATTCCCTCAGAAACAGGACTGAAATATTACTGCGGATGAGTCATTCATGAGGCAGTTGGACATTTCTTCCTCACTCAGAGAATCTCTTTAGGGACAGAAAGAAAAAAAAAAAACATAGGTTCACATTGCTAAAACGGCCCAATCCTGCAGATTTGCGGTATTCAACATCAAGAAGATCAGGCCCTTTCTTTCGGAACATGGACTATTGCAATGCTCTCTTGGCAGGTCTTCCAGCCACTTCTATCAAACCTTTACAATGAATCCAGAACGCGGCAGCAAGATACATTTTTAATGAGCCGAAAAGAACTCACTCCATCTTTATTTGACCCTCTAACTCCAGCACTCTCTATTCTAATTTTATTCTTAAAAAAAAAAAAATTGCCCCTTTTAGACTTGCACTCTATTCATTTACTAACTGCTTGTTTTCTTGAGAAAAAAAAACTAACACTAGCTTCTCTAATCTTTTTATATTCTATAAATTTGTTTTCTTTTTATTTAGCAAAAAAGGCCTCTAACACTAGCTTGCTCTATTCTTTTTCTATTCTGTTTTCTTATTTATTATATAATAAAAATATAAAAAACTTGCTACGTGTACTGCGTTAGGATAACTGAGACTTGTTATAGCACTTGTATATCATTGCTCTTTTGTTGATTTTGATTGCTTCCATTGTCCTCATTTGTAAGTCGCTTTGGATAAAAGCATCTGCTAAATGACTAAATGTAAATGTAACATTGCTTGGACGATCTTTTAGAGCGATTCTCAGACGCCCCCTCACTGTCTCTGTACAGCTCCAAATGAGTGTCTTGACATGTTTAAACAGACTGTTAGATCTCATAAAGATGGTATGTATTGAAGGCCATGGGCTCCGTTCCAAACACTTGCAAGCTCCCTACCTAGACAGCATTTTAGGCATCATTAAAACAGCAGACAGCAAAATGGTACTGATTTATATCAGCAGTTTGGCCAGAAGTTTCAAGTTCAAATCAACTTTTCCACGACATTCTAATTTATTGAGATGCACCTGTATCCTTTAGCAGATAATGCAATCCCTCCCAAAATGCACTGCAGTGAGCTGAGAGATAGAATCAAAGGAAATATCAATTCTATTTTATTCAGTAATGAAAAATAAGAATAATTCGATAAAGAAAAGAATGCTTTTTAATCAGTCACTCATGCATTTTAATTTCACTGACCTCTGTAGACAGTATACATAAAGACGGCTCACTAGGGTTTGGGACAGAGCCCGTGTGTCCACTCACCTCATTCCTGCAGTGAACCTGGAGCTGCGGATCGAGCCGGTAATCGAGCGCTGACTCCTGAAGGATCACTCTGATCTGATCCTCACAGTCTCCTGACAACCGCTGGGAACAAAGACCATTTTAACCGGTTTAAAAGTGTTAAACAGTCTGCATCTCCACATCACAACACTCCCACTCACATGCTAATAAAAGAACTTCCATATCCGACTTGCACACAAAGACCAGCATGTGTTTAATACACAACTCTGTCGAATATTTAGCCAAAAATAACATTATTTCAACTTAACATAAAAGTCATTATTACTATAGTATTATTTCTATATCATTATTTATTCATATTTTGAATAAGCATTTTTTAATAATTAGTTTTTTATTTTAGTCATTTTATGTGCGTTAGTCAATTTTGTATTTTTTTTAAATACTTCTATATAGCTTTAATTTATTTGATTTTAGTTCTAGTAATTTTAGCAAAACATTTAGTCAACATTTATCATTTTCCAATTGTTTTTTACATTAAAATTTAGTAAATTAATATTTTTAATCTAATACTTACATTTAATTAAATTAATTACATTTATTTTAGCTTTATTTTATATAAGCTGAAATTATCATTATTTTTGTACGAGTTATAAAGTTAATATTTTTTTATGTATTTATTGTTTTAATTTAAGTACATTTTTGCACAAACTTTAGATAACATTTCAAATTTTTGTTATTATTTTCAAGTTTTTATTATTCATTTTTAATTATTTTTTTCATCTATTTATTTTATTTCAATTACCAAAAGCAATTTTTAATAGTTTAAAATAATTAACAGTAACAGCGATGATATAAGTAAGTAGTTGCGCAATAAGCAGGATAATGTACAGTCAGATGGTCATTATAGCAACATAACCCCTTCAGTATGATACAAGACTATAATTTTGCTATAATACTGGGCTGACTGTACATTATCCCCTTACATATTTGTTGCTAATATTCAGTGACACACATACCTGGTCTGCATACTTGAGTTTAAGGCAGGATATGACTTGACCCTCCAGTTCGTTGGCGTCACTGGCTTTATTGAGTATGCTTTGACAGAACTTGGGTATGTCTGCTTTACAAGCCTTCCTCAACACTGGGTTCAATCTGTAGTCTGAAAACACCAATACAGCAAAGAAATTAAAACACTAGCATTACAAAAGTTGAAATAATTCATAGATACTTTAAGAAAAGAAAAAAACTAGGAGGCCATTAAAACTCAAGGAGAGTTTCAGAACCAAAAATGGGAGATTTAGATGGCAGCTTCAAATGAACCAACTCAACTAACTGTAGTTAACTGTAAATGAAGTGCAGATGTGTTTGGTCTTCACCTGTGTTCTGAGTGATTTGTCTCTTGGTGATCATCTGCTTACACTTGGGATCCATTAGCTCACTGTTCTTGTTCAGCTTCAGACACTGCAGCACGTTCTTAGCATCTGACTCTGTGCAAAAACGCTAAACCAAGGACAAATAGGTCACGAAGGGCAAAGAAAAGGAGAATTTTGTTACCATTGCCATGCATTATACGACTGACAGACTGGAACGGTTGGAGTTAAAAATCATCATTTGTGTTCTACTGAAGAAACAAAGTCACCTACATCTTGGATGCCCTGGGGGTAAGCAGATAAACATCAAATTTTCATTTTTGGGTGAACTATCCCTTTAACTGCTGACTGGACTATCTATGGGAAACATATGGAAGTTTACAGACTCTTTGAAAAGCAAGTATGTAGTCACTTTGCATGCGCTTTCAGCCAAAATGACTTGCACATAAGGCAGATTCAATCCCTCTACAATGTCTGTAGATAGCTTGGCAAATGAACTGGCAATTTTGTGATTATAAGCCCTCGGCTTTTACAGTGATGTAATGTGGCATAAAACTGCTAAATGTAAAAATATCCTTTTCTTAAACTACACTACGGCTCAAAAGTTTAGGTCGGTAAAATGTTTGTTTTTTGCAAACCAATACAAAAACAATATTCATAAGCATTGCTACAACTGAAATTTACAGTCTTCTATTTTAATACATCTAAAATTGCAATTTATTGCTGTGATCAAAGCTGAATTTTCAGCATCATAACTCCAGTCTTCAGTGTCAAATGATCCTTCAGAAATCATTCTAATATTCTGATTTGATGATGATGATGATAATATCATCATGTTTAATATTTTTGTGGAAACCGTGATACTTTTTTTTTCAGGATTCTATGAATCAAAAGTACAAAAGAACAGTATTTATTTAAAATAGGAATCTTTTGTAACATCATATAAAAGTATTTTCTCTCACTTTTGATCAATTTGATCAATCAGCAAAGTGTCCTTGCTGATTATAAGTATTAATTTCTTTCAAAATATAAAACGTACTCACCCCAAACTTTTGAACGGAAGAGTATTTGTTCATTCAATGCTATTTCGCTCAAAGACAAGGTTATGTGGTTTAAATGTTTAATACTCTTTTCCAAATCAGGTCCGATCTATCAGCCGCTTCACTCTGGCCCCATGTTGATCTTATTGAGTTTAAGTTAATTAAAACATGGGGGTTAAGCCATTACTATTGATCTTTGACAATCCAGAGTACGTTTATAACCATCAGCTCGTTCTGTTTGACAGGAAAGCTTTAGGTAATGGAAGAAATGTCAGGATACGACCTAAGGGAAATGCAGAACTTACCCCAAGTTAGTTACCTGCTAAAACAACTCACCTTGATCATCTGCTTGCACACTCTCATGAGCTGATAGTCCAGCTCCGGATCCATCATTTCAGTTTCCTGAAGCTTAAAGATCTTTTGATGACACACCTGGGACAGCTGCTTCTTGTTCTCTTTGAGGCACTCAATGATCTGAGAAGAAGAGGACAGATAGAGGCGTGAAAAAAACAACAGGTTATGAAGGTTTTCTCCAACAGTTAGTTAATGGGGCTCTGTACTTCATTGCAGCAGCATTTTATTTTTTTCACTTAAGGTAAGGTTAGTCAAGGTGATGATTAAATGTACGTTTAAAATAACAATCACACTAAATTAACAGTACAAACGGACAGCTCTACACATTTTCTATGCATTTCATTGGTGGTAGTTAAAGCTGGAATTGTGTTGAAAGCAAGAAAATGTCTTATTATGGAATTTTCATGTAGGTCAGAGGGCATGATTATATGCATTCATATTTTATCGCATTATTATTATTATTTTTAATAACTCAAGCTAACCTAAGCTGTTACCTGACTAAACAGGACCCTGCCAGGTTGCTGACTACTGAATAAGTGTAATTATGTAAACATGTGTGGCCATATGTTAATGTGCTCACATTGTGTCAACATGATTTATGGCTGAATCATTTTTATAGCTAGGTTTTTAATGGACTGGGCGAGAAAGTTAAGAGCGTTACACATTGAAAATGTAATTCCATAAAAAGCAAGGAAAATCCTATTTTGTATTTTGCATGTGTGCGCAAACATGCTTCAAACCACCCGGCTTTGCATAACATGTATAACAATCACACTCTGTACAATATGAATTGTGTATTTTGCTATGTGGTTTAAACCATCTGGCTGTAATGTAGGATTATAAAACGGATAGTTCCGGTCCTTGATTCTGATTGGCTGAGCCACGTTCGAAGCCGTTGTAAATTACTCTACAAACATACACCTTTGTTTACGTTTGTGTGTCGCTCGGCAACCACAACTGATTCTGAGGAACTACATTGTTTGGTGGAAGAATAATGTTTTTATTAATATCATCACACTTTATTTGCTCTGTTTTATTTTGTGAAACCTTACTACGTATATGGAATAACCGTTTTATAAAAGCAGTAAGTCCCATGAAGCCGTGGTTTACAGTGAATATATAACAGCTATTTATAAAAGCAATAAGTCCCATGAAGCCGTGGTTTACAGTGAATATATAACAGCTAAATCATGCCTAACAACGCCCCTTAGCTGTTATAAATTCACTGTAAACCACGGCTTCTTGGGGCTTATGCTTTATTTTCCCCAGGGTTTCCACACTAATGGATTTACATGATGTTTTTCAGTCTTTCGTGATCACCTAATAAGTGTTTTTAATCGTTTTATAAAGACTGATGGAGGAGTTTTCCATTTGTACCGTTCCATTTGTTAAAAATTAAAATTAAGTCAAATTTAAAAAAGCAACTGTGTATACATTTAAGTGGAACTCAACACGGCATGAAATTATTTCAAATAAGAGAAAAACATTAAAATAAGCAAGAACAGATAAAAATCTAAATGTAAGCTGACATTTCTTAATTCTAATTCTATCATTTATATTTGTGAATTTTAAAGACATTTATGATGTTACAAATGTTACAATTTAGGAATTTTAAAATAGTGATTTCTAGACATGGAAATATTATTGAAATTAATAAAATCTTTTAAAAAATCATGGAAATTTCTAAAATGAATACCTTTTTCTAGATTTGCTCTAAAATATTTTATCTGGACACTATTGCTATATGTGAATAACAAATTTTTTTTTTAACTCCATATGACTATAAAAGTCATTGGTAATAAAAAGTGTAAAGCCTGAAGAACATTAAGTTATTGAAAATTCTGGAATTTTATTTCTTTTAATTCTTTATAATTATTGTATTTAGTTATTTTAATATAAATTGCCACTACTAGTCAAAAAGGTAGAGATGCAATGTTTTTGCATTTTTATGACCTGGAAATTTCAATTTGAAACTTTTCTACTATTTCCAGGTGCTCCATGACTGTGGGAATCTTGTTATATGAATCTTCTTTCTCTAACTGGACAAGTTTCATCATGCGTCTGCATGCAGCAGCTGCAGGTGGGTGCATAAAGCTATCTAGAATAGTAAAAGATCAAAGTAAACAGTTACCTGAGCATTTCCATAGGCGACAGAGGAACAAAGCTTGTTGACATCCTTCTTACAAGCATCATGCAGCTCAGGTTCCAGTCGAATGTCCTCCGACTGCAAATGAAGGGGACAGAGAGTGTGACATCTGAACTCATAGCTTCAGAAGACTTGGAATATAGCGCATGAGTAATATATGAAAAAGTTTCATGAAACTTTAATGGTACTTTTAGGACCTTGATCGAATAAATTACAGTCCACTTTTGTTGTACAGTAAAAAGGGTCTGAACAATGTGGAGTGTGTGATTTAACTTGAGTAAAGTGAATTCACCATCTCAAGCTCTTCCACCCTCAGCTGTTTCCGACATTTGAGAGACACACGCTGATCTTTTACATCCTGCAGAGTGTCGTTCCTCACTGTGGTGCTCAAACAGATGACCACATCCGCCCTGAGGTGGAGGAATAACGAAATGACACATGAAGAGGGTGAAAGAGACACTGAGGCAGAAGATAAAAAAATATGGTTCAAGAGGATGAATTTGTGTGAGCGTGAGAGAGTGCAACAGTGCCAAAATAAGAGGAGACACACAGACAGGCCATGATGATTTAAGCCTCCATGAAAAATGTTATGTAACAAATAAATCACCATCAAAATTGAATGACAAAATCCAAACAGAGTTTATGCAGAACATTTCAAAGCCTGAAGAGACAGCTGCAGGATTTGTGAACTCACTTCTTCTCAATGTTGGGACAGAGTTTGAGTACGTCCTCTTTACAGGCCATTTTGAACTTGTAGGAGAAGCGGAAGTCCTTCATCTGAACCTGAAGGGTAGACAAGTAAAAATAAACTTGACATAAAATACATACCATAAATCATTTTTTAGTAGTTTATATAGACAGACAGACAGACAGACAGAGTCAGACAGACAGACAGTCAGACAGACAGACAGACAGAGTCAGACAGACAGAGTCAGACAGATAGAAAGACAGACAGATAGCTATTAAAATAGATATGTTGTAATTTTTATTTTTGTTTCCGTAGTTTAAATTTTTGTATTAGTTAACTATAATAACAATGATAGAATCTTATTTTCACAATATCTATATATGCAAAATTCACTCAAAAAATGTGATGTCAATCTCAAAATGGCAAATATTGGCTGATTAATTAGCATGGTCAACATATCCATCAATACCCCAAACCAACCCAAAACCATTCAGTACACTCTGTGCTGGGACAGCATGACATTTGGGAAAAAATTTACTTGTCATCATTCAAATTTAAAATAGGGAAATTGGTTGTGTGACTGGCTTACCAGCTGGAAATGGGTGACGCCCACAGCACATTTATCATTCATTTCCCTCTGATGTTTATTCTGCACCAGGCATTCCAGAAGATTCCCCGTGTCTATCTGATTATCAGCTACATCCTGGGAGAAAATAGACAGACATGAGGAATTCAGAGTTAAAAAATTAAAGGAATAATTCGATGTGTGTGTTGCCAGTACTAACGTGGCAGTGGCTCTGGATGACCGGTTCACAAGCTCGGATCAGCAGGGCTTCAATCTGAATGTCCTGTAAACACAACAGTGTGACCATAAACCAAGATCATTTGTCCCAAAAATCCCTAAATTCTATATATTTAAATATAAGATCTTTTAATGTAATGAAAGAAGTCTCTTCTGCTCACCAATGCTGCATTTATTTGATTTATATTGATATTGTGAAATATTATTACAATTTAAAAGACAGTCTTATACCCTAACTGTCATGAACCGGAATGCACAGAGTTCAAGCAGAATTAGACAAGACGAGCATTTGAGGTTAAAAAGTATATACATTGTAATTTTTTTTAGAAAATGACAGATCGTTTCGCTAGATAAGACCCTTCTTCCTCGTCTGGGATCGTGTAGAACGCTTTGAAGCTGCACTTAAGCTGCAATTTGGACCTTCCACCCAGTGAACCCCACTGAAGTCCACTATATAGAGAAAAACCCTGGAATGTTTTCCTCAAAAACCTTAATTTCTTTTCGACTGAAGAAAGAAAGACATGAACATCTTGGATGACATGGGGGTGAGAAAATTATGAGGAAATTTTAATTCAGAAGTAAACTAATCCTTTAATGTAATTTAAAACAGAATTTATTCCTGTGATAGCGCAGCATAACTCCAGTCTACAATGTCACATGATCCTTCAGAAACTATTCTAATTCTAAACATTTACTATTATCGATTCTGAAAAATTCATTTTTCATACATTTTTATCAGAATTCTTTGATGAATATAAACAGTTCCAAAGAACAGCATTTATTTGAACTTGAAATTTGTAACATTTGTAACATTATAAATGTATTTATTGTCAATGTTCATCAATGATTAACGTATCCTTGCTAAATAAAAGCATTAATTCCTTTGAAAAATATTACTTACTGACCCCAAACTTTTCAATGTTAATATATATAAACCATAAACAGTAACTATAACAGTAACAAAACAGTACAGACGATCCTATCTTACAAGCGATTTCTTTCACGCCCTCACCCTTTATGACCTTATCCACTCTAAGGTTTATGTACATGCTGTGGTGTGGAATAGGAAGCGTACCTCAGATTCCAGTTCTGTCAGGTTGCCCACCACGTCTCTGCAGCTTGACACCAGGTCCTCAAGATGGTCCTGAAGACACTCCAGCTCCTGAGGCAGACAAAACAAACTCTGACTCGATGACCTAATGATGTCTCCTGCAAAACTGAGGAGTTTCATCCCAAAAATCATTTTGTACCTGTCCGGTGTCTGTCTTCTCACTGCACCATTTTCCCAGGTCAGTCATGCAGCGTTTCTGGAGCTCAGGGTCCAACTTCACATCCAGAGCTCTCTGGTGAAGAATTCTCTGGACTTCCACCTTACAGTCCCTGGTAAGCTGCACATGGAAGTGATTTTTTCCACATCACTTATGAATATTATTGATTATTGATCAATTATTGATATGATCTATTTTGCAAATTCAATGGATGAATCCAAAATCACATGCCCTCTATTTGACTTGTTTGTTCTCTCATATAAAATGACCAAAGACAGTTGACTTTTCTATTTGTTTTCTGTATGTAGTAGGTAGTTCCAAGTCAGAATAAACTGTAAGGTGGACCAGACTTCATGCTGATAGTCTCTTTAGTGTATTAATAAGAACTGACTAAAATGCACATTGTTTGTGCTTCTTCTCACCCGTCTGCCCTGCTCTTCTGTCCGGTAAGCGTGGCGGTACAAGCAGGAAAACACAGCACCAGGAGGCATGAGCTCACTGCTCTCGTTCCAGCCCGGTGTGTAGCACAGTCTGGACGCGTCATTCTGACATTTACGGTATAAGATAGGATCAAGCCTGAAGGAAAAAATACACAGGAGACAAAAATGAGTCACATGCCTAACCAGATTTTAACCTCAACCTCTGACCTCGTGATATGAAAGTAGAATTGTGTCTATACCTGAAATCAGTCCGTCATCATAACTATATGTACACATATACCAATCACATAACTTGATAAAAAAGTGACAGTACTGATTTTTATAATGTTACAAAAGATTTGTATTTGAAATAAATGCTGTTTTTTGTTTTTGTTTTTACAATTCATCAAAGAATCATCAAATACATTATTTTTGTTTTTGGTATAAATGGTTTGCTTTCCACAAAAAATATTAAGCAGAACAAATGTTTTCAACATTATTAATAATAATAAATATTTCTGCTGTTCTTTTTATCTTTCTATTGATCAAAGAATCCTGAAAAATAAAATGTAACGTTTCCACAAAAATAATGTTTTCAACATTGATAACAATCAGAAATAATTCTTGAGCAGCAAATCAGCATATTAGAATGATTTCTGAAGGATCATGTGACACTGAAGACTGGAGTATTGCTGCTGAAAATTCAGCTTTGATCACAGCAATAAATTACATTTTAAAATATATTACAATAGAAAACTGGATAACACTTCATTTAAAGCCTTCATGTATAATGCATTATAAAGGGGTTATTAAATGGTATAATGCATTATAATTATTCATAATGTGCATTGTAATACACTATATTTTGTTGTAAATAATTATAACTGAATTTAAAATGCACAGTGTAACAATGAACTGATAAGTGTTATAATGTATTAACTGTAATTAGTTATTTGAGATTATACAATGCATTATGAGGTGCATTACAAGGCATAATTATTGCATTAAAATGACTTTTATAATACATTATACATAAAGGCTTCAAGTAAAGTGTTACCGAAAACTGGCATTTTAAATTGTAATAATATTTTACAATGATACGATTTTTATTGTATTTTTGATCAAATAAAAGAGGCTTCTTTCAAAAATATTTTTTTAAAAATCTTACCGACCTCAAACTTTTGAACTGTAATGTCTGTTAGATACATTTAGTGCTAGTGGCATGAATCAGCATCTAAAACCAGTTTACAAAAAAAAAAATCCACCTTTTGCCAAGATTTGGTCACAATAGAGAAGAGAACAACAGTCTCTGTAGGGTTGTAACAAACAAAGCATCACACAGCCAGTCTGTCACAATGGACCATCAAACCAAATTGCTGCTTCAAACTGTTCTAATTAAAAACCACTTGAATCTAATGGGCTGTGAATGAAGTTATGACCATCTAATGGTTTTGTTATAATGGCACTGTGTGGGCATGCTTTTCAAACTGAACAGATGAGAGAGACACACCGTGAAGGTCGCATCAGGCACGCGAATCAAACTGCAGACGAGTGCTGAGCTATTAAACACATACAATGACGACCCCCGACTGACTGAATGGATTTGAACGTTATTATTACTCAAACACACTCGAAAACATCAACTTGAAAGCGTAAGAGGGGGTTTCAAGGGTCTTATTTTGTCTGAGTCATCAGGTAAGGTCAGGTAAGGAAAAAGGAAATGGAAAGGTTAGGCTGATTACTTCCAGTCTCTTGAAATGAAGTACTGCAGCTCCAGAAGACGGTGTTCACAGTCTTGAACCATCTTCTCGGTGTAAAGATGCTCCATCAAACAAGACAGAATCCTACAAACACACAAATACATGTCTTTTTAATATTTAATCCACCAAATAAAAAGAACACAACTTTATATCATACGTCATATAATAAAACACTGCTTGGCATTACTGCAGAAATAAAAGAAAAAAATTGAAATAGTACATTTGTATTCAACAAATCAGCTTTATCTGTAAACACGGATGGCATTATATGATTATACAATAAGCTGACACATACTACATGAAACATGTTAACATGTTATTAAAAATACATTTAAAATGAATTAAAACTAATACATTAAATAAATCATAAATAAGAAATTTTTTTTTAAATAAAAATAACCTTTTCAAAATAGATCAAAATAAATAAAATAAATAAATCAATAAACAAACAAACAAACAAATCCCCTTATTTGAGTTTCTTCCGATGCAGGATCATTTTAAATATTTTATTTGACAAATATTATAAAAATCAATGAAAAATTAATAATAATTTTAAAATAACCAATTAGAAATTAAATAAATTAGAAAAAAAACAATTTAATAAAAATAAAACTAAATAAATAAAATAAAAATCAATAAAAATAAAAAAAATCAATAAATACAACTTTTTTTTAGTATTACATAGCCTTTTCCAATGCAGACACCGTGTAAACTTGACTGAGTTGCATTCTACAGCTTGAATGCCCGTTCATCTTTCTTCCTCTTAGAAAAAGAGTGTGACACATTTACACTCCACACACACTTAATTGGATTTGACTCTCTCCTCTAAATCCACTGCAGGTTTATATGGTGCATGTGAGAGAAAGTCAGCATTGGCGCTTTAAACAAAGCAATGAGTCTAAATCTCTACAGGAGTGTTATCTCACCCAAATAAATCCTGTGACAGACTACAGTTTCCACTGATGACAGAGAACAATACACCACGCTCACTGAAGCTTTCATGCAAGTATTTACACTATATCAACATGACTCACATAGGGTCTCCGCTGCGGATGTGTTTGCAGGCCGTCTGGATCACAGACTCACAGGCTTCATTTAAAGCGCGATCAATCCGGTAATCAGCACCGGGGTCTGCTGACTGGATAAGAGTCTGGAGCTACAAGAGACAAAACAACAACAAAAAAACAGATTTCTAGAGCAGCAAATCAGCATATTAGAATGATTTCTGAAGGATCATGTGACACTGAAGACTGGAGTAATGATGCTGAAAATTCAGCTTTGCATCACAGGAATAAATGACATTTCAAAATATATTCTAATTAAAAACAGTTCTTTTAAATTGTTATAATATTTCACATTGTTGATCAAATAAATGCTTACTGCTGTCTGGCAGAGGTTGTCCACCGTGCCCTTGTCCCCGCGGGTGACTCTCATGAGGCAGTGCAGGGTTCGTCCCTTGCGGTGCAATCCTGAGCAGTGCGCCTCGATCTCTCCTCGACAATGCAACACGATCTCAGGGCTCAGAGAGAAATCCTCCATTAGCATGCGTCTGTAGTCCAGCATCTCACCCTGACAGTCTCCGGTCACCGTACGGCCTGAGATGACAGCAGTAAAACCCACGGGAAGTAACGTAACAATGAACAAACATATTAGGTTGCAGCAAATCAATAAACAGCCCTGAAGAGGAGAACATGCATGAATGAGAGCAAAGACTATGGCTGGAACAGAATACCAGCGCGTTATTTACTGCACAGAATATACAGTATACTGCATTTCATGTTTAAAAAAAATACGTTTAAAAAAACGTATTTGTGTGATATTCACTAAATATTTAATTACTTTAGATTCATAATTTATAATAATTGATTTCGGTTTAGCATTTGGCCTATGCTGATTATTATTTGTTTTATGGCTGATATTAAAATTCCATACCATTTTGTCTAAATAAAAAAAAATAGTACAATAACAACTAAAATAATTTTTTAATACTACAAGTGAATTTAGTACTTCTAATATGGTACTAGTCTAAATGTAAATAGGAGTAATAATCATATGGTACCACTACTACTACTACTACTACTAATGAATAAGAAAGTAAAATAAAAAACATGCACAATTAAAAACCCAATACCAAACAATTTAGAAAAACAAACAAAAAAAATGTAGTATATTTGCTTATAACCGATATGGCACTAATTTAAAAGTAAAAAAAAAAAGAACAGTAATCACATGATAATAATAATAATATGAATAATAAGAATAATATTAAAATTAAAATAAAAAAATGCACAATGAAATATCCCATATCATGCACTAAAAAAAACTAAATCTTTAATACTGGCCCATAACCGATATTGCACTATTCTAAATGTAAATATGAATTATAATCTTATCATAATAACATGAATAATAAATAATCATATTTAAAGTAAAATAACAATTAACATGGACAATGAAATATCCAATATCAAACAATACTGGAAAAAATTATTTAATATTAGCAGATAACTGATATAGTACTATTCTAAATGTAAATGTAAGTAATAATCATAATATGATAACAGGGATAATAATAATAATAAAAGTAGAATATTAATATTATTGATATCCAATATCAAACAAAACTAAAAACAAAAAAAAATCAAATTTTTAATATTAGTGGATAACCAATATGGTACTATTATAAATGTAAAAAATAATTAATAATAATGATAATAATAACAATAATTATAATAAAGAGTGAAAATCAAAGTAGAATAAAAAATAGCATGCACAGTTAAATATCCAATATCAAACAATACAAAAAAAAAATTATATTGGCAGATAAAGATATGGTAGTAATTTAAATGTTAAAATTAATAATAATTGTATGATAATTACATGAATGATAATAATGAGTAATAATCAATTTAGAATTAAAAATGAACATGCACACTGAAATATCCAATATGAAATAATACTGAAAAATAAAAAAGATAATATTGGCCAATGTCAGAGTACAACTGTAGTATGATACTGAATGACACGAACAGACCTCTGTGAACAGCAGACTCCAGGCAGAGGAGGAGGTAGGAGAGTCTGGCCTCTCGGGCGCGAGGCATGCTGGTGTCCGGGTTACAACGGTATTTGCGTAGGTCGGCCTTACAGGCCTTCGCGAGGGAGTAACTGACTTTATAATCTTGAGCAATGAGCTTTTGCCGAGTGGTCAGGGCGTTTCTGCACTGTGGACAGAGATGCTTATTAAGTACACAGACACTCAGACAGGACAAACACATACACTAAACTGACCACCAACATTCCTGCGGCTTCTTCTAGACTATGACTTCGGATCAGAAACTGACATTTTATGCACATTATGTTGCATAAGAGATGTGCTGCACCTTTTCTGACATTGCTTCCTCAAATTTATGGTTGAACAGGCATTTGTACACTCTGCCCTCTCCCACCTGGGTCTGTAACAAAACAAAAAAAAAACATTAATAAAATGTTAAAGGGGTCATATGATGCGATTTCAAGTTTTCCTTTCTCTTTGGAGTGTTACAAGCTGATTGTGCATAGATAAGATCCCTGAAGTTGCAAAGACTAAAGTCTCAAAACCAAAGAGATATTCTTTATCAAAGTTAAGACTCTGCCACGCCCCCCTAAAACGGCTCATTCTAACACGCCCCCACATATCTACCACACTATATGGAAATATTTGCATAATGCCACCCAAATGTTCA
>NW_015645089.1:1501689-1503743 GCF_001515625.1 Sinocyclocheilus rhinocerous | reverse complement strand
AAGGAGGGGGCTTTGTAGAAAACGAAGCGTTTGAGAGAGGCGGGGCATAGAGGACCTACAATAATGTACAGTATTTGAAAAATAATGTGTTTTTTGAACATTAAAGCATGTCAACATATTCTGTTACACCAAATACACAAAATAATGATCTTTAAAAAAGCATCATATGACCCCTTTAAGCATTGACAGATCAATTCAGGTCAATCGGGAGATATTGGATGCTTCATGTTTGCACATCAACACATCGGCCCACGGCTCCTCCTACACAAAGCAGCTGTGCGGTCTAATCCTGTCATTCTGACTCACAGCACATGAGAGGCAGCTGTCAATCATACCAACCCGCCCCTTCCAGTAAAGTATATACTTGCAGAATGTGACTTGAGACTTGCTTGAGACTTGATGGTAGGGTCTTGAGACTTGCTTGAGACTTGAACATGTGTGACTTGCCCCCACCTCTGTATACTTGTAGTAAGTAGTAGAAGTATGCAAATTAGGCTGCAGTTATCGTGATGGATGAGAGGAAACTGTAAGAGAAGCTGACATACATTTTCACAAAAGCGCTCCCGGTCGTCTCGGCAGGAGAAGTAGAGGTAGCGGTCGAGGTGGAAGTCGTCTGCTGATAGTTCAGCCACTCTCATGATGGACTTTTTGCAGGCATCCTTGATTTGATGAGCCTTATCCTGCTGCTCTGCTTCCCGGACCAGAGCCCTCTCCAGACACGCAATCACCTCACCCTGAGAATGCAGGTCCTAACCGCAAGGAAAAAAATGACAAAATATTTGGCCTCGGGACTCGGGACAACTTGGCTTAGGGTTTATTTTGGGACAACAGATATGATAAAAGGGAGGAAGGAAAAATGAATCACAAAGTGAAAATGTAAACTAGTAAGATATTTTACAAAGAATGAGAAAACCAAATAGATTAACAATGATGCTTTTGAATGCAAGACAAAAGAAGAAATTACTAATTCCTTAATAAATATGAAGTAAAATTTTTTGTTATTTTAAAAAAAATGTATGAGCTTTTTGGCTTTTTTTATATAGGAAAGACAGAAAAGAGCAGGGAGAGAGCAACGCTATTTTAGTATTATTCATATACTATTATAGTATTTATTATTATTATTATGAATTTTATTACATTTTTGATAAAATATTTAAAATATTATTAAATCATTAATAATATGGTTTTATATTTTTTAGTAATATTAGTACTTCAATGTAAAATCATTTTAGCTAGTTTTCAAGGAAGCATTTCTAACATTTCTAATATTAATTTTTTCATCCGATTATTTTTTGATTTATTTATTTTATTTATTTCAAACTAATAGTTTTAGTTAATAACAATATAACAACACTGTGAGAATGAGGAAAATAAATAAATAAATAAATAAATAACAAAAATAAAAACAAAATTATAAAATATAATCAAAACAAAATAAAATAACAAATAAATAAAAGTTTTGTTTTTTTTTTACTTAAAATTAAAAGTTTTAAAAAATTACTTCTAAATAAAAGTCTGCTGACGAATGTTGCCAATTATAAAACGGATAGTTCCGGTCCTTGATTCTGATTGGCTGAGCCACGTTCGAAGCTGTTGTAAATTACACTACAAACATATACCTTTGTTTACTTCTGTTAGTTTTCAAGGAAGCATTTCTAACATTTCTAATATAAATTTTTTCATCCGATTATTTTTTTATTTATTTATTTTATTTATTTCAAACTAATAGTTTTAGTTAATAACAATATAACAACACTGTGAGAATGAGGAAAATAAATAAATAAATAAATAAATAACAAAAATAAAAACAAAATTATAAAATATAATCAAAACAAAATAAAATAACAAATAAATAAAAGTTTTTTTTTTTTTTACTTAAAATTAAAAGTTAAAAAAAATTACTTCTAAATAAAAGTCTGCTGACGAATGTTGCCAATTATAAAACGGATAGTTCCGGTCCTTGATTCTGATTGGCTGAGCCACGTTCGAAGCTGTTGTAAATTACACTACAAACATATACCTTTGTTTACTTCTGTGTGTTGCTCGGCAACCAC
>NW_015645089.1:1479113-1482881 GCF_001515625.1 Sinocyclocheilus rhinocerous | reverse complement strand
TTTCTGAGGAACTACATTGTTTGGTGGAAGAATACTGTTTTTATTAATATCCTTATACTTTATTGGCTCTGTTTTATTCTGTGAAACCTTACTACGTATATGGAATAACCGTTTTATAAAACTCCGCTTCGCGTCGTGCCTAACAACGCTCCTTAGCTGTTATAAATTCACTGTAAACCACGGCTTCTTGGGGCTTATTGCTTTATCATTGGTCTGTAAATTTAAGTGACAGCCATGCGTTTAACCACTAACACTTCCTGAGGTCCGGGAGAAAACATCATCCAAGGCGACTGTAAACAAATAATGGCGTAAAATAGTGTTGATGATGATATTCAAATGCCCACTCGAAGTAATTTAGTGTCAGAATTTAAGGCATGCGACTTAATGATAAAATAACGAGTGATATTTAAAGGCAAAATGCACTACAGAATGAGAGCTGTCAGTTACTCATATAATAGTACCTAATTAATGCATAACCCGCGATCTAAAAGACATCTAAAAGACGCGTAAACCCACTAAGCAGCTAAAAATAATCTTCATTCCTCACTTGCCATCTTGTATGTTTGGCAGTCTGAGCTTGTTTAGGCTATTTTAAGTCAACGAGCAGACAAGTATAAAGTTAACTTTTTTAATTTCAGCAGAGTGCACCCGGGGGAATGAGGCAAGTGCGGTGAACGGGTGCCCATGTTCCAGCACGCCCGGAGGAATGTGGACATTTCGGGAACGGCAGAGTCACTACATCACAGAGCCATCTGGTACCAAGCCAACATCCTATGCTTTCCCAAAGGGATATTCTAGAGCTTTGCGGTTTTAAGTGGGCAAGGAGTCAAAGCGTTCACAGCTATTATTGGAACGCAAGCTTACTTTTTCTCCGACAGCGATGCTTCCACACTGCAGGGTGTTGATGTCTTCTCTGCATTTGTCCATAAAGCCGCATATGAGCCGATAGTCGCTGAAGATGATGCTGGTCATCTTGGTGATGTACTGATGGCACTGGCGTTCTGTGATGTTGATGCGGTGGTCCACCAGGCAGGACATCAGATAGCCTTTCCCCCGCTCCTCATCTGCACACTCTTTCAGCTGAGAAACAGATTTAAGGTTCTTTTCATTAACCGTGAGAAGAAGCAGTCAAGGATCAATGCTGCAGACATGAAGAATTTACATTCCTTATTTAATATCAAGTCAATTTCACTAATGGTAATTAAATTGTGTATTCAACCACAAATGTGCATCAAAACACACACACACACACACACACACGTGAAGAGGTTAGTGGGAAACTTTTGTCTATTGAGATTTATTTTAATTACATTATGGCAGCTCAGAATGCAGTCAAACATAAAATCACACTGCATTACAAATGTAGAAGTCGGTTCCTCTACATTGAAATTAGGGCTGCAGGATATTGGGAAAAAAGGCATATTTCAGCAATATATATTGAAAAATACAGGATTTTTTTGGTTACATTTTACAATAAGGTTACATTTGTTACAACATTTATTAATCTATGTTAACCTTAGTTAATAAAAATACAACTGTTTATTGTTAGTCCATGTTAGCTCAGTTCCATTAAATACCATTAATAGATACTTTTGATTTTATTATTGTATTATTAAATGTTGGAATCAACTTTAACTAAAGATTAATACATGCTTTAGAAGTATTTTCATTGTTAGTTTATATGTTAACTAATGTTAACAAATGGAATCTTATTGCAAAGTGTTACCAGAATTTCTTAATAAATTAATTTCTTAATAAAAAATAAATAAACCTTTTTTGAGTGTGAACTCTCCTTTGAGGACTCAGTTATTTGTGAAATAACATGAAAATTTTATTTTTATTGTGATTATTGTTAAATAAAAATATTAAACTAATTAATATATTATAATAACACAATTGTGCTATAAAATTTAAAAAAAGGATTTAATAAAAATAAATTTCCAAAAACATAACGGAATAGATTTATTTTTAAAGTTTAAACTATCAAGCTTTTAATTAGATTGTTTGCCAACAAATAATACGGTCTTTGTATCTGTGTGCTTCAGAACGAAATGTGGCATCATTTACACAGGCACGGCTCATGATAACAGTGTTTCAGTATGTCAATTCACAGTAGATGAATTAAAACACTCTGAACCACTTAAACACTGGATCATAAACTGAAATGACTGTGAAATCAGCAGCGCATTTATTTAATAAATTAGAAGCACTAAGCCTTATTGCGAGTTCAACTGTATTTTGATATATTGTGCAGCCCTAACTGAAATCACAACACACTCACACTCACACACACACACACGAGTTGAAAGCATGATTAAACTGTTGGGGAAATAACGAGCAAAGGACCAAAAGAAAATCGACTCGGCAAAACAACAGCAGAAACTGACCTCTAACATGGTGCTCGTACACACTTCCAGCGCCACGGACTCAAACTTCGGATCTGTGGTCAGATTCAGCTTGTAGTTCCACAACAGCTGGCAACATTATTAGAAATATAAAACATTAGAAATATACATAATGTGACTTTGGTGTTTGGTGAGTGTGATCTTTTCAATCAATCTTTTGATTCAGTTCACAGGTATAAATGGTTCATTTATTAATCAGACTGTTTCAACTCACTGTAAAGAATGATTATCAGCAAATAAAGATGTAAATTTCGATCTATTTTTCACACAAAGCTATTGTATGACTTCAGAAGACTTGAGATAGAGCACACTAGTCGTATGCATGACTTTTATGATGCTTTTACATCCTTTTTGAAGCTTGAAGGCTTCAGTTCCCATTGGTTATATAACTGCACTGAAAATATTAGTGCAGTCTTCAGTCCCCAATTTCTCTCTTTCATGTTCCGCTGTACAGGTTTGGAACAACTCAAGCATGAGTAAATAATGACAATCTTAATGTTCAAGTGAACTATTCCTTCAAGTCAGTGCTTTCAAAAGAACCTCTAGTTTCGTGGAGTCTTGAAGTTTACCAAGGTCAAGTCTGGCAATGCAGTTAAAAAGATGTAATGCTTTCTTCCTTTTATGGTTTGAGCAAGAAGTAACTGCTTCTGAAACGGATTTCACTTCAGATAGAAAAATGAAACGTTCTCTTCAAAACAAAAAGATGTCAGTTGAAGTAAATGGCCTTGTAGTTACTGTATCACGCTCCACAGCTCAAAAGCTCTCTGTAATGTGATTGCACATTAACAGTGACACTAACTAAAAGTGCTGATAAAAGTTTAAAAAACGCAAGAATAATTTCTTTATTATTGCTCAACTATGAGCCTTGCGTAATGAGACGGGTGACTCAGGCCTGAATCATACTAGGGCTGTAAAAAAAAAATTTGAATTTCGAATATTCGTCGAATTTAAAATAAAAATCCACATTCGAATGCAAAAACGTAGCATTCGAATTTTAGGTGTGCGTCAGGCAGCCTTATCAGTGGCGCACGAAATGCGGCGACGATGTAAGTGTCATTGCATTTTAATGCTTTTGTTAGTCTATCCAGTTGAACCTACTAGATGCGGCGCTGCTACGTTGTTCATTCAAAATATTGCGGGGAAAAAATAACATCAGTGCGGAGATGATGTTGTTTCGTCCAAACCGAAACCAAACCGTTCACACAGAATGCATATTTATCACATTTTCTAGAGGGACATCTATCACCGTTGCACTCGCGTCTCGCACAAGAGAGCCGCATGTTTAGAAAGTCATGGAAAATTAATGTAAGTTCAACTTTTTAAAGACATGTCTCAAGACTTTATGGCGGTTTTTCCCCATCCT
>NW_015645089.1:1448916-1478242 GCF_001515625.1 Sinocyclocheilus rhinocerous | reverse complement strand
GTTGCACTCGCGTCTCGCACAAGAGAGCCATATCTTTAGAAAGCGATGCAAAATTAATGTAAGTTCAACTTTTAAAAAACATGTCTCAAGACTTTATGGCGGTTTTCCCCATCCAACTGCTTCTCAAGTTTTTAAATGAAGAAAGTACTCTTTGTGATTGGTTTTTGGTCCTTTGTATTAAACTATACATGCATGATTCTGTTTTGTTTCTAATTGTTTAAGCAACTTTAATTATATAAGGTTTATAAACATTATGCACTTTTTTCAAAGATAGTCGTGTTATTTTATTATGCTTTGAAGAAACATGCATAGTATTTTGCTCGATGCGCCCTCTTGTGGCCTCAGGAGAGAAGCCAAAAGCTTTCTCCCCCCTAACTGAAATTATGCATTTTAAATTCAAATATAATTCGAATATTGATAATGTTTAAGTACAAAATTTGAATTTAGTTTTTCAGCTATTTCGACAGCCCTAAATCATACTCCTACATTTTCCTCGTTTCTGATTTGTGGACCAGGTCTCACGCTGCGGCCTTAATGAGAACATGTTTTTGGTCCTTTGTATTAAACTATACATGCATGATTCTGTTTTGTTTCTAATTGTTTAAGCAACTTTAATTATATAAGGTTTATAAACATTATGCACTTTTTTCAAAGATAGTCGTGTTATTTTATTATGCTTTGAAGAAACGTGCATAGTATTTTGCTCGATGTGCCCTCTTGTGGCCTCAGGAGAGAAGCCAAAAGCTTTCTCCTCCCTAACTGAAATTATGCCTTTTAAATTCAAATATAATTCGAATATTGATAACGTTTAAGTACAAAATTTGAATTTAGTTTTTCAGCTATTTCGACAGCCCTAAATCATACTCCTACATTTTCCTCGTTTCTGATTTGCGGACCAGGTCTCACGCTGCGGCCTTAATGAGAACATCAAAGCCACGGATGTTAGCGAAGGAGATCAGAAACAGATACCTCTCTCGGGACCCCACCAAATTAATTGTGGGCTGCAGCCATCATTAGATGGTGATTAGGCCATTATTCTTCTGAAATTACTTGCTGATGTTACTGGTCTCTAAATCCTACTGACGCATTCTCTCGTAAACCTACAAAGAATCGGTCTGAAAGAATGGAGTGCGCGCAGAGGGTCTTGTAAACAGGGAACATCACCCTAAAAGATGTGTGGAGCTGTGAAGATGACTCACGCCGATGATAATTATTATTTAAGGCAGGCCTTTTTGAGTACTTACATGGTTGCAGTCTGCAGCAATTTCTGTGTCCTGTAAAAGAAGGAGAGAGGGAATTTATAATCTTTTAATTTTCGCTTCATTTCCTACTCCTCTTTAATTCTGTATGACGTTTATGCTCTGAGAATTGTAATTGTTAATCAGGCCAATAAAGCTTTATTACTGGCAGTAAAGGGAGGTAAAAACAACAACAACAAATATATAAAATATAATAATAAAATTAACGATAAATATTATAAATGTTATTATAATTATTATAAATGTTATTATATTTATTTTTTTATTATAAATGAAATAATTAAATGTTAACCAATACTGATACAGTTTTAAAATACCAACTTAATAAAATTAAAAAATAAAATAAAATAAAAATAAAATAGGGGAAATGGCACAATCCAATACACTTTCCAATATCAACCAATACTGATCCATTTTGTAAAATCCCAAATTTATGAAATAGAATAGACTGTCTGATTTTATTTACAAATATCATAAAAATAAATGTAAAAGCTGATTAAAAAAAATTGGAGAAATGACAATCCAATACACTGTCAAATATTAACCGACGATATATTTTTTAAATCCCAAATTTATTAAATAGATTTATTTTTTTTTTTAATAAAAACAGATTAAACAAACAGACAACCAAAACAGTTTTGGCTATATGCGAGAGCATTACATCTCTTCAAATACAAACATATTTGTTTTACAAATAAAATAAACAAACAAAACCACATACACAAATGCCAGAAAACAGCATTATGCATAAAAGCTAAACAATTACAGATGCTGTTGTGTTTAAAAGGAATTACAGTTCCTATCATACTGAAACACACAATACAGTATCAGCTATGACAAAAGAATAGTCTCTTAATAATTCAAGCAGATAAACAGAATGCCTTGTGACCTCTCAAACCTTTAGTTTTCCTCCCTCAATACTCATCCTTTCAGCAGCCTGTCTGTTTCTCCTCATTCTGGCTGGGTTAGACCACTGACTGCTAACTGTCAATAAGCACAGTCTCTAACCTAGCACAGTAAACAACTGCTGAGTGACTCATAGAGCATGAAAATGCAATTAGCAATTGTCAGGGGACGACAACAACATAGACAACCAGGCAAAAATCAATGCGCATTCACATACAACGCCCTAACAATGGCTTGACAATAACGTATCATCCTTCAGCTGCCCTCGATAAGATGAACATCAAAGCAAAGACATTTTGCTAGTGTGGACACAAAACAACATGTTTAATGTTACAAAGTTAGTGGAGATTAGAACATGTGCTTTTAAATAAATCTTAACATTTAAATCTTACAAAGCAAAAATATTGAAGTAACGATGCCTGGTGCATAGACCGATGACTGAGCATGTGCTCCTGGATTTAAACAGGATTCATAAGCTGACATTTAAAAAGCATCTTCAGAGACAACATTACAGTGAATCTTGCAAAAACATGTACAAGCCATATTTCATGCCAATTTCAAAAGAAACAAATAAAGATATATCATAAAATAATTTAATTTAAAATAAAATAAAATAAATAAAATAAAATAGGGGAAATGACACAATCCAATGCACTGTCCAATACTAACTCATATTTTTTAATCCCAAATTTATAAATATAGAATAGATTGATTTCTTTCTAGATATCATAAAAATTCTAAAACAAGTATATTAACATACAAAAATGGTGATATACTTATTATATAAAATTTATATAAATATATACACTTTAAATCAGACAGACAGACAGACAGATAGATAGATAGCTTTCGATTATTAGCATGGCAGTATTTCATTAAATGATATGCATTTTTTGAATGATTTTCCTCTCGATTTTAAGGGTTTTTTCATGGCATTCATGCTTTAAAAATAAAGAAACATGTAGAAAATCTTCATAGCTCTAAACCAACAGCCGACAAAACTAGTACCCCACATAAAACTAAACAGATTCATGGTCAGTGTTCTCGAAGGGGATCTGAAGATGATATCACAGCAGAAGCACATAACACAGCACAGGCCCTAAATAGGAACAGGCCGATATTTGAGCTCAGGAACCACACCCAGATCAATCATCCGGTTCCTCGTCGCCAGCCAGAACAGGATATTTCTATTTGAACGTCAGGGCTCTGTGATTCCAGGCCGGCCAGGGCGTACATGGATCATCTATTGATTCTGTGAGATTACACATCGCTTGCTTTCCTGTATTAATGTGATAAAGGTTGAATTTGGACACTTTGGTTCAATAATAAAAAAAAAAAATAGATTCAGAGTTTGTATCATCGCTCACAAGAGTTCACAGAAGTCCGCTGGGATTTGCTTGTTGGACCTACAGTAAAATCACTACGGTTTTTATTAGCGACATCAATCTTTAGTGACTTTTTCTTTTTCAGATCATTTGTTTCATGTATCCTGTGATTAATTAAAGAAATAAAAATATCAAGGCATGTGTTTTGGATCACACAGCAATGAGAGGTGGTCAGGCGGGAGGAACAGTTGAAATGTCAATGGTCTCTATGCGAAGAATATCAGTTATCTTCTAAACCTTGGAAGTCAGTCTGTTTTATTAAGAAGTGGGAGGAAATATTATAAACCACTGGACCATTTTTGCCCATAATTTTCGGCTTGTAAACATCTGTGAATGCAAACTTTTTAGGAGCTTCTGTTTTTGGCCATCAATCTTATACTTCTTATCAATGAAGAGCCATAGCTGAGGTTTTACACAGCTCACATCCTAATAAGAGCTTTCTTATGACTTTCAAAAGAAATACAATTTAAAAAGTCAACTCTTCAGCTCTTTATTAATTCTGGATCAAATGTAGATTTTTCTGTTCTATTCAAGTTAATCACAATCATAGTCCCTGGTGAGATTCCGCTCTGATAAAAAAAAGTCTTCAAAAAGCCAAACAGTGCTTATGTATGAAAGAAGTTTTGCTGCAGGACTACAAAATAAGATGCTCTGACAAATAATTAAAAGGGAAGATAAATGTTTTACAATAGGGACAAAGTCTTTTCCCAAACTTCCCTCTTAAGTAGTAAGACAATGTTTAACTCCATCTACATTACCAGTTAATGCTTTTGAAAGAAGTCTCTTACATTCACCAAGGCTACATTTACTTGATCAAAAATACAGTAAAAAAGTAATGCAACGCGTATAAAGACAGTATAAGTCATTATAATCTGTAATTATGTCCCCACTGGATGCAACAAATGCCTCGTTTATAATGGGTTTTCATGTTTTTGTCTCGTCGCTCCGGCCGGGACACGGCATCAACAGTATGGTGAGGGGCGTAACATTTCCGTCACACGCTTGAGGTATTCGGCCAATCACAACGCACTGGATAGCTGGCCAATCACAGCACACCTCGCTTTTCAGACCGATGAGCTTTGTAAAAATCGACGCGTTTCAGAAAGGCGGGGCATAGAGGAAAAACAATACTGTACAGTATGTGGAAAATAATGTGTTTTTTAAATTTAAACCGCATAAACACATTTCATTACACCAAATACACAAAATAATGTTCTTTTTTAGCAATGTCATATGACCCCTTTAAAACAGTTGCTATTATAATGTAATTCATTCCTGTGACCAAAGCTGAATTTTCAGCATAATTACTCTAGTCTTCAGAGTCACGTGATCCTTTAGAAAGCATTCTAATATGGCGATTCGCTGCTCAAAAAACTTTTCCTAATATTTTTGTGATATTTTTACATATTTTTTTTAAAGTTCAAAAGTACAGCATTTATTTGAAATAAAAATCTTCTAAATTTGAATGCATCCATGCTGAATAAAACTATTAATTTCTTTTTAAAAAATTGAATGTTCGTATATATTTGGAAGTGTCTTATAAGTGCATTTCTTCTTTTCCTACTGAGTAAAAAACAAACATCACAACAGGTAGTGTAGCTGCAAAGCAGGGTTTCAGATCTGAGTCTATTTTTGCTTCAAAAACTAAGCTGAAAACATGTTGAAAAATTTTTTTTAGGCTTTTATGAAGCAACATAATATAATGGAGCAAACTGCTGGCCCATGGTTTGAAAAAAAGATGAAAAGGCTTGATGCAAGTTATAGGCCTACATGCAGTGAGATATTTTATACAATTTATGGCTACACTTTACGTTCTGTTCCATATGGATTAATGACCATTTATATAATGATACATTTTTTAATAAATCTCAATAGCAAAGCATTTAAATTTGACGTGACTACCATGCACATTATAAACAAACATGTTCTTGCTCTGACTGAATCTCTTATGAAAAAGACTGATTGTATACTCATCGCCTCTCCTAAAATATACAGATATTTGTTTTCTGACAAAGTTTATAGCACTTAATTCACTTCTTTTTGCATGTTCTGTGAGGGACAGAAATCTGACAGCACCGGGTCTGGATTTGTCAGAAGTATTAAGACGCAAACAAGCCACGGGTGAAGCATCGTCAACAAGACCCAGCTTCAGTCAGGTTGAGACCTGATAAAAAGGTGAAGTTTCACTCCGTCAGGGATTTGCTAGCAGCAGACGCATTAAGCACTCGCTCACCTCATTCATGCACAGATGAGTGACTTCATGACACCAGCCTTGAAATCTCAGCCTTCAGAGAAACCCAAGTGCATTACTACCATATTAGCATTACCTCCCAGAAAACCAGCTCCTGCACTTGCTTCACATGAAATATTCATCTATCAACAGTGATTATGTGATCAGAAGTGATGTTACTCCTTTTTAAAGGCATTTCACCTGTAGGCGTACAGAGCAGTGATTGTTTGCACTGGATTATGAAATTCAAATTATTATGAAAACTCTTTGCAATTATAATGTTGATTACCATAAATTAGTTTTCACTCATCCCTTGTTTCCTTTAAAAAACAAAAATTGAAGTTACAGTAAAGCATTAATGTGGAAGTGAATTTCTGATTTCTAAAGGATTTAATAGCAGAAATGTGCCATTTATAATTTTCTAAAAGCATTTCAAACTTGTGTATTTTTTTGAGCTGTTAAGTTGTTCTCATCGTTTTAACAGACCTTTTATTGTTTTGTTTATAGCCTCCTGCTGGCAAGTTGTAAAATTGGATATAATTTAGCTTAGTAAGTGATTTCACACTAAAACGTGAATATTTTTAGATTTTATGGCTGTTACTTTAACACTAACTTCCATTCACTTACATGGTCCCTCTGTAAATCAGAGTTATTATAATTAACTAAAAACTAAAACTAAATATATTAAAAACATTTGATAATTTAAATAAAGTTGAAATAAAATACATTTCAAACATTAGATGAAAAACGAAACTGAACAAAAATTAGAAATCTTGCTTTGGCAACTAACTAAAACACATTTAAGTTCAATCAAGCACTACAATTATTACCTGGAAATAATAAAAAATGTAAACTGAAATAAAAATAAATTAACCCTGAATAGGAATATAAAAAAAAAATAGTGATAAATAAACGTAAAAATTTACATTACAATTATATAAAACAAAATAAAAAACTGAAACCCTAAATAAAAATAAAAGCTAATTCAAAATATGAATAAAAACCATGATAGTATAAATAATATTAGATTTTATAAAATAATACTAAAATAACGCTATTGTAAACCAGATTTTTGCTTTTTGAAAGACACATTTTTTGGTTAAAAACATTATGCTGTAAATTATGTCATTGAGCTTAACTTGTACTCAGCCGGTTATATTCCTGTTACACTATTTGAAACCATTTCTGCAAATCTAAACAGACTGTGTGCAGTGTCAGAGGAGAAGCAGACACAGTGGGAACAGTGCTAATGCGTTTGTTTAACAGTATATGCTGTAGCACAACCACTTAACGGCCTGCCAAGTGCAATAATCACAGCACGACTCTGAAAGATGTGAAAAGCAGAGAGAGGACGACCCAGCGCCTGTTCGCCTCTGTAACGGGCTCTGGTTTCTGTTCAGTGTTCAGTGAATAAAACACCCGTCCTCATGTGTGAGAGTGAAAGTGGAGATAACGCAGGGAAACAGGGTGAGTGATTCTACAGGGAGCTTATCTGTATTCTGAGTGAGGAAAAAAAGAAAACATTACATTAAAATATACAAATGAAGGCTTAGGTCTGTAGTCCACTAATCAAGACAAGTTGAATGTTTATGCGACAAATAAAAAAATGTCTCTGCTGAATGGATAATACACCAAAAATCAGACATCATTGCAGGAAAAAAACAAAACAACAAAAAACTTTCAACTTGCCACTGTAAATAGCAACAGACAACAATGAGACTGCATATAAAGACCCAAAATAAAATCATGTGCATGCTAGTAAATCAGACAGACTGTTTGATTAATTATAGTACAATAAAAATTCTTATGTAAAAAATGTTGTAGCTAGCCTTCACTAGTATTTTGTCTGTTTTTTCAAAACTAAGTTGGTTTTACTGACTCAAATGAAAAAAATATGACTGAATATGCAATTATGGTAATTTATTCTGTTTTGAAATTTGAATTAATAATTATTTATTTACAGTGTATATATTATATTATAAATCGAAATATAAAATGTTGTGTGTATATATTACGTAATTATGCATTTTTATGCATAATTATGCAATGCTAATTTGTCAACATTTTGTTGTCATATATGTAATATATTCATGATCAATATTAAATATTTAGAATGCTACACGCTTTACACCTGTTCTTACACTACAGAGGTAAACAAGAACAGACGTTCCTCATTGCCATGCGTGCTAAATCTTTTATGTGACAAAGCTAACAAGATGGAAACAGCCTGTAGGATGTTTATTTTTAGGTGACAACTTAGTTCAAAGAATTGGAAGTCACACTGTATAATAATCTTCACATCAGACTGTGGCAAAATTCTTTCTAACCCTTAAAAGAAAAGGCCCATGACTTCTATTTTAATAATGTTTTGAGTCTGTTAAATTACTGGATCAAAGCTGCTGTAGAGAATAGCAGCAACCGCTTTGTCCTTACCAGGGAAGACAAAGATTGGCTGGCAATTCTAAAAAGTTTTTCACAGTCATCAATAAACAACAAAAGTTGGCCAAACATCAGTTGAGAGGTCAAAAACATGTCATGCCTTTGATTGATGCTGACAACTGAAAAAAGACTGGCTGAAGAACAACCACATGATTGCAGTCCTGCAAGCTCATTTTTATGATTGCAACACATTTGATACTGACAGTCAAAATCAAAACGATGATATCTGATAGCTTTTCCTCTGACAACAGCTGTCACTGACCAGCCTTTGTTCAAGCCATTACAGGATTTCCGCACCATTAGTCAAAATGAAAGCAATTATTCAACACTGACCCTTCAACAATTACAAAGTGAATCTTATGAAACCTGTCAAGAACATGTCTGAGTCATATTTCATCCCGAAAATCCACAGAAAGAAAAAAGCAACCAGATTTTAAGAAAAAGGAACCAGAAAATTAAGCCCAATTTTTAGAACCATTATTAACACTATTTTGCATTACAATTACTCGCATTTTCCCACCCAAATCTTATTGCAATAACGCAAAACAAAATCTCTAAAAAATAAAAAAAATCTTATTTTTAAAAAAGCGGAAAAAACTCAAAGAAATGTCATCACAAAATTCCAAAGAAAGAAAAAGGAAAATAGATGTTGCATAAAGAAAAATAAACCGATTTTTAGAACCATTATTGACATTATTTTGTATTACAATTAATCACATTTTACCACCCAAATCTTTTTGTGTTAATGCAATAATGGAAGAAAATCTCTATGAAATAATAAAAAAAAAATCTCACTGCAATAAGAGGAAAAAAAACTCTATAAAATAAAAAAATAAAAATCCAAAGAAAGAAATAAAACTGGATTTTAGAGTCATTATTCAGCCAATTTTTTGCAGTACAATAATCACATTTTCCCAACCAAATCTAATTGAAATAATGTGAGGAAAATCTGTAAATTATAATTTAAAGGGGTCATATGATGCTGCTAAAAAGAACATTATTTTGTGTATTTGGTGTAATGAAATGTGTTTATGCGGTTTAAAGTTAAAAAAACCACATTATTTTCCACATACTGTACATTATTGTTTCTCCTCTATGCCCCGCCTTTTTGAAACGCGTCGATTTTTACAAAACTAATCGGTCTGAAAAGCTCTTAACTTTTATAAAGAATATCTCTTTGGATTTGAGACTTTAGTCTTTGCAACTTTACAGATCTTCTTTATGCACCAAGAGCTTGTAACACTCTAAAGAGAAAGGAAAAAATGAAATCGCATCATATGACCCCTTTAAAAAAAAAAAGGCAAAATATTTGTAATACATTAGGATAGTATTTGTTATATTGCCTTTATTTAGGCTGATTTAAATAAAAAATACTGAATTAGAGAAATGAAAATCTATTAAGAATCACAATTGAGAATAATAATTAAATACAATAAACTTGCACATAAGCATTAATGAGAAATCAGAAAACATTTAATTGACATGAAAATAATGTCATATTGGTCACAAAACAGGCATCCTTTTCTTACACAAAATATAATTTCTTTTTTTTTCCTTTGTAATTTTTAGTTATAACTTACTCCTTTCTTTTCAGTTAACACATTACTTTTTATCTAAATAAGTAACCATCTACCAACATCACGCTATGGTGTCTTAAAGAGCTGTCAAAGCCATAAAACATGCGGTCTCCCCCTCAGCAGTGCACCAAATGAGTTCATTCCACTTCATTTTAGATTCATTAGAGTCTCAGACTGATATTTCCACACTAACAGCTTTACAGCCGACAAAAACATACACAAACAAAAAACATGGTATCTTATGTTTAGTCTGAAAAATGCAGACACAATAGCTTATCTGCCTTATTCACTCAATTCTGTTACATCAAACAAATGTTTGATTAAGAGCTAAGCTCTTTGGTTTACTTTATCAGGATCTCAGCCCCGAATCCCCGCGGGAGGGTCTCATATCAGTCACGCTAGCTGCTTTGTTTACAACAAACCCACCGCGGCGTCCCACCAGTAGAGGAACCTGCTAAAAAATGCAAATTAAAGTAAGACAGACGTGCTGCAGCTGTGCCACGACCACCTTACCTCCCGCCTTCGAGCGGCCCGGAGGGGTCTGACCTCAGGGAGATGGAGAAGAGATTTATGGACATCATTTACCTCTTCAGAAGGCCACAGCTGTTACCGAGCCTCTGCAAAGCAATTATCCCAATAATTAGAGCCACGGTCAGGACTGCTGAAGCAACCGTTCGCGGGCAAATGAACTTGGCATGCGGTGCAGGAGGAGAGACTGCGAGACGAGTATACAGCTTGTCTTGATGTTTCATTCATGCTAGCATAATTATCATCTTCTATCTTCTGACACTGCCAAAACCAATGGGTTGCTATTGGCTTGAAAGCTTGTAGTGGATTCTCTGCATATATAGCATTGCATTGTATGATTACTATGCATATTATACTTATATATTAAGTTACTTGTAACTATTGCAATTCCAAATAAATAAATAAATAAATAAATATTATACATACTACTTGTCCGAAAATGTATTGCAATCCACCTAAAAATGTAATAAAAAATAAATAAATACTATTCATATATATTACAGCTATACTTGTCCAAAAATGTATTGCAACACCCCCCACAAAATTTTTTTAAATAAAATAAAATTTTAATAAATACTACACATATATAATACCATGATACTTGTCCAAAAAATTACTGCAATCCTCCCAAAAAGTTTAATCAAAATAAATAAATACTATACATATTACCATGCTATTTGTCAAAAATGTATTGCAAACCTCCCAAGTCAAATAAAATAAATAAATACTATATATATAAATTACATATAATGTCACGATACTTGTCCAAAAATGTATTGCAACCCCCCCCCCAAACAGAATAAAAGTTAAATAAATACTATAATACTACATTACTTGTCCAAAAAACATACTGCAATCCTCCGAAACAATTTTATTAAAAATAAAATTAGCACTATGCATATATATACTACCATGATACTTGTCCAAAAAAGTATTGCAATTCTGAAAAATAAATAAATAAAAAGCAGTGTGTGTGTGTGTGTGTGTGTGTGCATACTGTATTTGGACACTTGTTTAAATATGCATTCCAATCACCACCAAAAATTAAATTAATTAATTAATTAAATAAATAAATAAATACTATACATATATATTACCACGATCAAATTCTATATATAGACACTATGTCCAAAGAACATTTTTTTGTAAATGTAGGTTCATCACTGTCATTTGTGGACTTATGAAGGGTATTTTCCTTCATTTGAAATTATTTGAAACTATTTCAGAGATTCTCTGCAAGCTACACACCAAGTGCGCATACTGCTCATTTTAGACAGCATTTAGACCAATTAATACCAGCATATTACCACCGAATACATCAGAGCAAGACATTCAGCCACCCTCATTTTACTTTTCAGAGGCAGGAATGGATGATTAAAAAGAAATGAACTCGAAGCGTACATCCAATTGCATTTCAAGGCTAACGAAACAAAGATTTGACACCCTAAATGGGACACACATAATAGTCGTGTTTCAGACAGACCGCTATCTGAAATGTCCCTCAGGTGTTGAAATGAGTTATCACGGACCAGAGAGCAAGACCTCGCTTCACACTAATGAGAGGCCTGAGTCTGTGAGTTACTGGAGAGAGAGAGAGAGAGAGAGAGAGAGAGGCATAGTGCCATCAATACGGGTTTAAAGCTGTGACTGTAATGAGAGCTCGATTTTAACATACTGTGGGAGAGACTCTGATATAAGAGACATTTAAACAGAAGCTCAAGAGGTTGTGAAAGTCTAGTAGAGAAAACTGCTGCTCTAAGATGTTTTTCAGCCTAAATTAATTTGTGTCTAGCTGCAAATGAACCTTGGCCCTTGTATTTGCCAGATGAAAAGTGGTTCACCAACAGAGCCAAGAAGTCAGGGAGGAGCAGCTCAAAACAGCAGAAAACAAATCTTTAAGAAATATGGCTCATGTTTAATATGCATACACATTTTCGATCTACTGCACAGATAAAGCCAGACTTTCTTGTTTCTGTGGAACACAAATGAGAAAGATGCATGCGCTGCATTTTTAGTAACCAGGGACTTCAAACTCCAACTCCAAATATTATCAGTAAAGAACATTAAAAGTAGTAGTAGCAGTAAGTAAGTCTGACTTGTGCACTATATTACAGGCGAGCAGCCAAATATAGTTTGTGCAAAGACTGTGTAAAGTGTAAAGATATTACCCACTGAGAAAGTAGCTCTCGAATTCAAATTAATTTGCATATATTCAAATACATTGCATCAAAACACGTCAATGACAAGTGTCATAAACTATTGGTTTTTGCATGTGTAGTAGCCGATTTTCAGTGAAATATTATTGGTTTAGTCTGTTTATTACACAAAAAAACTTCAGAAAAGCACTCATTTTTGGTGCTAGGCACTCACTGAGACCTTCAAAAGTGTTTAAAAGTTCTTCTTTTGTTTGATTATTAGTTGGATTTTTGAACATATTACACTGAAAAAAATGATTCATTGAATTTATAAAATATTTTTTAAGGTACCTGGTTGCAAACAATAAATTTTTGGCTACATTTAAAAAAAAATGTTGAAAGTTAGTCGACTAAATTTGTTTATTTAAATGTAGATTGCAACCACTTATCTTAAAAAAATTTAGTCAATTCAATGAATCATTTTTTTCAGTGTAGATGGACTTTTTTTTTTTTTTTTTTTACTTTTATTGGTTTATTTGAAAGAGTTTGATCATGCTGATCAAATTTTATTCTAAAAATTAAAATTCTCACAGGGCATCTGCTGTGTCTGAACAAAAGTTACTCCTATAATAATTTCCTCATCCGCACAACTAGGTCACTGTGTCAACCAGCACGGCACAGAAAACTACAAAAGACAAATCTAGTTAGAAGATTTTAAGCTTGTTCTTAAATTAGTCCAATCCATATTAAAGGTCTGTGCTTGTACGGCTGTATAAAAGCCAGAGAAAAATAAGAACGTTTGCATGCTTATAAATTCAGATGCTGTGGTCAAGCGTATGCACCTGCAATTAAAGACTCCATGACAAAGCTGACTCTAGTCAAGCTTGTGAAAGCCAATCATCATCATCAAGATGTCATTTTCCTGCAGCTCCACAGCAATTAGTCACATGGTATTTACAGCTCAAATGATTGGCTGAAAACAATCTGGCAGCAGACCTGACAAACCGAAATTAAGATCAACAGGAATGCTAAAATAGCTTCAATCAGGTGGGCTATTATAGACCCCCATGTCATTTTCCTGCAGCTCCACAGCAATTAGTCACATGGTATTTACAGCTCAAATGATTGGCTGAAAACAATCTGGCAGCAGACCTGACAAACCGAAATTAAGATCAACAGGAATGCTAAAATAGCTTCAATCAGGTGGGCTATTATAGACCTCCATGGAACAACTGTCTTAAATTCAGCTATAAAATGAATAGATACATAGATAATAATTAAACTGACAAGTTTCAATATAGTTTAGATCTGGAAAGCTTGTATCTTCTCTACTTCACTTATCAGTCTGAAATTCACAAAGCCAAATAAAAGGAAGTAAAAGTACCCACCCTGAGTTCAAATTTAAAATAATAATAGTACTAGTAGTAATAATAATAAAAACAACAACAACAACAATAATAAAAATAACAAATTGTATTATTATCATCAATAATACATAAAATTATATAACAATAATAAATACTATTATTATTTAAAGTAATAAATTATTTACATAATACGTTAATTAAATTAATTATTTTAAATTAAAATATTATAATTATAAATATTAATTATATCGATTAATATAATTATTATAAATAAATAATACATTTATGCATATAAAATTATACATGAAATATATAAATTATAAATAAAGTTAATTATTAAAATTGTTATATATTATTTTTACTGTTGCTGTTATTATTTAATTATTAGCTATATCATATATACACTCATCATCATCATAATCATCATTAGGGGTGCTCACCTCCTTCTTGTCCTGCAGGCATTCCAGCATAGACAGGTTATTTGTCCAGGTGTGTTTTGGACACAGCCGGGTCACGTCGTCCCGGCAGGCCTGTTCTTCTGCCAGCTTCCAGCCGGTGGATCTTCTAGACTGAGCACCGGAGGACGCGGCGGCGGCGGCGTTATTCCCGGGATTCGGTAGCGCGGCTCTGAACTGCTGGTGCATGGCGGCAGCCGGAGGATGGACATTCCCGAAACCTGGAAGAGGTTTAAGAGCCTGTACGCTGAGAATGCAGAGAGACATGAGGAGCAGCAGCAGCTGAACACGTCTACACGCCGCCATCTTCCACCACAAACAGCTGAACCGAGCTCCACTCACTCTGCCGCTGCTGAAGACTCCGCGCTGACCGGACGAACCTACTACGGCGAAGGCTTTGCTCATGAATATTAATGACGCCACGTGACGCGAGCCCAGAACGCTTTATTGATTGGCTGGACTACTGACGTTTGTAAATAAGCCTCGAACACCTGTCCAATAAACGAATCTTACTGTGAGGAAGGCATGGATTATGAATATTAATTAAGTCAAGTAAACGGACACTCCAGGAAGGTTACCAAGCAACGTCTGCAAGACTAAATTAATATTCATTAGTTAGTCCTTCGTCATAGTGGGATCAGTAATTTCGAGCTCGCCTCAGAAACCTAGATGAGAGAGATCAGATCGGGCTCACTTCACTGCTGACTGCGGAGGATTTAGCAAGTAGACTCCATAAAAAGATTTTACTACTGAAATCATGTGAACCACAACATTCTGTCTGCTGTTTGTGGTGTTAGATATAAGGCATAATTTGATCTGCATTATCATCTTGAAGTCTTTAAGTTTGTTTATTTGTTTAAATTTTTTTTATTTGCCGTTATATTATATATTTGTTGTTAATATAATATAATAATTATAAATTATTATAATAAAATAATTTAATGTAAATAATGTCTATTCTAATGTCTATTCTATTCCTGAAAAATATTTTATTTGTTGTTACGTAATAATATAATATAATAATTCAAGGTGAGAATAAATCATTTTAATATGTATAATAGAGAGAGAGAGTCAGAGAATATACAAATTTGGTACAGATCTATCTATTTCATTTCTGAAAATGCTGATTTCATATGGCAAACATGAATATTTGAACCTGCATGAACAAGAAATCAATAACTGTTAAAATATGAGTCATCTTTTCAAAACACTTCCTCTGCTTTATGGGAGAAAATAAAAGTTTGAATGTCTCTCCTCAGCATAATTTCCGCAGACTTTCCCACAGCACATGCAGTTTCCTGTTATTATCAATAATTTCAACAGAAACTCCTCTATATCTGGCTTCTTTTATTACCTCAGCATATAACACTACATTATTTATGACTAATCTTGGCAGGCTAATATGCTATTTATGCATGGCATAAATGCTTTTTTATTGTGCATACTTATTGTAGTTTGTGATGTACTCTTTATTGTTTTGCATTTACAGTATATTGTTATGAATGCATGTACATGTGTAATATTTGCACTGTGACCAAATACATACTGTGTGTTTTCGTCTTTCCCTCCCTCTGTATAGAAAAATCAATATTCAAGCTTTGCTTTTATTTACCAAACATATTTGCATATGTTCTGGGTTTATTCATTTAAAAATAAACATTCTACGTGGATGATTAAAGCTAGATAAAAAAAAAAAAATCCAGTCTGAAGCTCTAATATACATTTCGTACATACTGATAAAACACTGAACACAGTTTGCAAATAATGGTAAAAGTTCATATAATCTATTCCCATTCAATATGCATGTGTCTGGATAACAGCATTATCTTCCTGATGTTTAATATTGCTGTTTCGCTGTATGACGCTGCATGAAAAGGGTCGCAGGCAGGTCAGCTGCTTCACTAACTGTAAATCAATGACAGAGTCCATATTAATCCACTTCACACACACTAAACAAGCATGACATCAATAAGAGCTAGCATGAATAAGAAACACAAGACAGTATAATAATAAAGTCATGAATGATGCGTGTCTGTAAAGAGCATTCTTGCATTAGCAAAAAACATTCATAAGTGCACTTCAACACAGATCCTTTAAATCATGCTTGAGGATTAAAAAAATAAACTTTTCCTCAAACCCAAAGAGGAAAAGTCAATTTGACTCTTGATATCTGTGGGTTAATATAATGAAAAAATGATAAGAAGCTATTCAAAAATTTGCTGTTGACCATAATCAGTACAGAAATTCATAGTAAACAAGTTTGTTACAATCTTACTTGCTTTATTCGTTAAGTTAAAAATGCAATATGCAATTTATTTATGAGGTAGTGATGACAGTTAATTCACTTTTATGAGCACATTTCATAAAAGAGAGTTCCAGCAATGGCGTATGAAGCAATAATCACTGTATTGTCAGATTTATTAATATTTTTATGGCACACATACTGTACATTGTTAATCCTTCAAAACACAACAATTCTCTTCTGAAGGGAAACAAAACTTTTTAAATCTTCTTTTCAACTGAAAAGGGCGATCAACATACACATTTGGAAAAAAATATTTTTTTGTTTCACAGATCGATTTCCTTGGCACCTTATAGAGCAAATATAAGCTCTACTCAAATCAACAGTCAGGTATAAAAGTGCACAAACAGCACTGTACAACAATTTCACTTAATAGGCTGGTTTTGACCTATTATAAGGTTGATATTTGCAGCTCCTCGTTAGAACATTACACTTGAACAGTCCCGAATGATGCTGATGTTCCTCAATGTTTCTCTACCGAGGAGGTGCTACAGTACTAAGAGTTTTGAGGCGTATCTCGATGTTTTTATTGTTCAGAAAGTGCTTTGCAGCAGGCAGTGGCACCCGCAGCCGGTGGGACAGACCTCTTGCGAGCGAAACCAGTCCATCATGTGACTGGTGTGTCCTCCGTGGCCGCAGCTCAGGCAGAAGTTAGAAGAGCCGCGTACAGCCACGTGACAGATGGCGCACTGGAAGGTGAAGCGCTTGCAGACGGCGCACTGGGTGCCGCGGGCCTGACTGCGACAGTGGCAGCAGTAAACGCCAAACTCTGCGTACCAGAGCAAAGACACGATGCAGGCTCTTAAACGTGAGTGTTAAACATTTGTTCAAGAGTTCAACATTGATCGACATTCCAGAAATGTGAGACAAATGCTTAGCTCCTTAAAGGAATGCTTATTGATTATCACAGAAAATAGTTTTGATTCGATCAAACAAAGGAAGGTTGCACCAGAATAAATGTAAAGCATACAGTTTAGAAAGTATAACAAGACTTCACATGATTTCCTGCTCATATTCATGTTGAAAACAGTTGTGATGCTTAAGATTTTTGTGCATAGTTAATATAAATATTATAAATAATAAAACAACAATTATTATTACTATCACAATTATATTCTAACATTAATAATACTATTATTAATACCATTAATAATAAGAATAATATAATTAATTAAAAAAATAAGCAATTAGTAAATAATTGGTATAATAATAACATTGTAATGATAATAATAATAACTGTATTATAATTATTATTACTATTATTTATAAATAACAAAAACGATAATAATCTGATAAATTGTTATTATTAATTGTACTAATTACATACCAATTATTATTATTATTATTATTATTATTATCAATGTTGAAAACAGTTGTGCTTCATATTTTGTGCAAACCAACATAATAATTAATATAACTATTAGAAATGAAACACCAATTATTATTACTGTTATAATTATTAAATTATAAATCATTATTAATATATTAAATAATAACATTGTAATAATAATAAAGGTATTATAATTATTATTACTATTATTTATAAATAACAAAAACAATAATAATCTGATAAATTGTTATTATTAATTGTACTAATTACATACCAATTATTATTATTATTATTATCAATGTTGAAAACAGTTGTGCTTCATATTTTTGTGCAAACCAACATAATAATTAATAACTATTAGAAATGAAACACCAATTATTATTATTACTGTTATAATTATTGAATTATAAATCATTATTAATATATTAATAAATTAGTATTATAATCATTCTTATTATAATTAATCTAATAATTATTATTAATAATAATTCTTTTTAGTATAATTATTGTTTATAAATAACAATAATTGTCTAATAAATTGTATATCAATTGTATTAATTATACACCAAATAATAACAACAACAACAACAACAACAATAATAATAAAAAATGTTATTGTTACTGTTTAGGTAGGATTTTTTGTCACTTTTTGTTGCTTTTATAGAACTGTCTACAATTTAAACATCTTTACATCTCATATTATCTGTAAAATAATTATAAGTGCTTTAACAACAACACAAGATGCACATATCTACTTCTACACACTCTTATAAGTGCATCACACTTAAACACTGTAATGCACTTTTTGTTTTTTGTAACAAACTGAGTAATGAGATAAAACCATTTTCTGTGGCGGTCTGATAGTCTGTCCCAGAAGCTGTTTGGAACCCTGTTTCTTTAACTTACCTATGCCTTTGTGTGGCTCTGGAGGGCAGGAGACAAATTTGAGCACCTCTGCCCTCTTGTCCTTCATGCCCCATCGGTGCAGGATCTCACCGTAACACTTCTTGAAGTCGTCAAACTGCCAGGAGTTGGAGGGGTCCAGTATTCTGTGGATCAGAAGGACCTCTTTAGAGTTTCGGGATGCAGTGTTAATGCGATGTGTGTAAGGGTCACTGGTTGAACAGGACTTTCACCTTTTGTTCATGTCGTGTTGTTCTTTTTCTCGTTCTCGGGGGTCGGTGTATATCTGGTTTGCATAGCGATAGTCATCCGGAGACGATTCTCCCCAGGGAGGAGCATGTTCTGATTCACGTCCAACTGAAAGAGGAAAGATCCATATATTTACAACAATGATCAGAAGGTATGGAGATGTCTGCTCTAACAGTTCTATTACTAACAGACTCATAACTAAAACATTTTGTCATGATGCGGAATCATTTTGGTACAATTCAACTGAATTATTAAAAAAAAATTTGCAGAAGACACACATGCAACTGTAAGGGAAAAACAAACACAAACAACTGGGATCTGGAATTGGTGAATTTTTACCGTTGAAAATAGCTTAGAAATTGCATTTTGGGTGAGTAATATGAATGTGAAACAGATTGGGCATTAATGTATTCATTAATTATGAAAACAATATTAATGTTATTTATAGGAAATCAGTAAATATATAGTATTGATAGTTTACACAGAAAAATAATACAAATATAATATTAGTAAATTAATCAATTGGTCAGATTATTATTATTATTATTGTTCTATTATTAATAAATAATAATATTAATAGTATAGTAAATGTTTACAATGTTACTATTATTATTAAAATAATTGTTATCATAATTTCTAATAAAAACAATTAAAATACTATTATATTATTAAGAATTACTATAATTTAATATTATTTATTACATGCATAATAATAATAATAATAATATCATCATCAACATCTGAAATGTATTAATTGTATTAAATCACACACCACATAACAATACATAATTATTATAATTATTTATAAATAATAAAACAATCATTATTATTTTTTATTATAATGAATTGATTTATTTTATTAATTACACGCCTAATAAATATGTATTGTTTTTAGTCATTTTTAGCAAATAAATGCAGCCATAAGAGACTTCTTTCAGAAACATTAAAAATCTGAATTATTCCAAACTTTTGACGTTTTGCATATTGACGAATGCTGACCAGCATTTAGTCATATCACAGATTTTTCTTATATCAGAAATATTTCAGTCATTCAAAAAACATTAAACCAAGCAATAGGCAACTCTGAAAAGTCAAACATACACACAGCTGTGTCATACAAAAATTGGTGTGGCAGAACTACACATGATGATTCTCTCATAAACACTTAACACTGAAATGTAATCTATGAATAAACTCATGATCGCTCACCCATGATCCACGGAGTGATTGCAGAGTCTGAAGTACTGGAACATGACCCGGATGTGACAGAACTGGAAGTGAAACTGGGCTAAGGAGCATTAATAATACAAAACAAACAAATAAACACAGATGCATGTCACAGATATTAAGCTGAAAGCAACCTCTTTGATAAACATGAATATTTCCAACATATCTTTCATAAGAAAGAAATATGTGACCCTGGAGCACAAAACCAGTCTTAAGTCGCTGGGGTATATTTGTAGCAATAGCCAAAAATACATTGTATGGGTCAAAATTATAGTTTTCTCAATATTTGGATTTTTTTGCACCCTCAGATTCCAGATTTTCAAATAGTTGTTTCTCGGCCAAATATCGTCCTATCCTAACAAACCATACATCAATGCAAAGCTTATGTATTCAGCTTTCAGATAATGTATACATCTCAATTTCGAATAAATGACACTTAAGGCTGGTTTTGTGGTCCAGGGTCACATATACAACTGAATCTGATCCTAATTTAATTGAAAGACAATGAATTCCTACAGAATCCAAACACTGATGAGTTAGGTTTACAAACATACGTAGCGGGAGTGGTGTGGCGTGAAGATCGCCGGTCGAGGTTGCTGATGCCCGTATAGCGTGAAATATTCCTGAGGACTGCCGTGACCTCTGAACACACTACACAACATGGCCAGACTCTGAACATCACTCATCTGACTGTAGTGTTCAAGCCTGTGGAGGAAAGAGTCAAAGATCATGTGAAAACGAGGACACGTTCATAAATTCTAGCTGTACTGTATGTAATGTTCTGATGGTTTCACCGATTAAAAGCTGCAACTCACAATGTCTCCAGCAGGTGTCGCCCAAATGGGTGTTTGGCCCAGGGAGTTCCAGCATCAGGGTCAGGGTTGGGACTGAGGTCAAGATTTGTGGCTGCCGAAGCAAGCGCCCATACCTTAGGGACATAGCATGTGGAACTGAAAAAAGCTGTATAAACGGCTTGTACGCAAATCATGCCCACACATACACTACAGGTCCAAAACCTTGGAATAATTAAGAATTATTAATGTTTTTGAAAGAAGTCTCTTATGCTAAAAAGCTGCATATATTTGATTAAAAATACAGTAAAAAAATTTATATTGTGAAATATTATTACAACTTATAATAAATGTATTTTCAAATGTAATTTATTGATATACACTGGAATAAATTACATTTTTAAATATATTCAAATAAAAAAAAAAATTTCACAATATTACTGATTTTACTATATTTGTGATCAAATAAATGCAGCCTTGGTGAGCATGAGACACTTCTTTCACAAAAGCATAAAAAATCCTATCAACCCCAAACTTTTGAATTGTAGTACATTATATGTAGGTGATTTTATCACACTACTTTCATGTAACAGTGTATATTTTGTGTTTATTCTGGCGTAAACATAAAAAAAAATCTTATTCCAAACACTTGACTGATATCACATACCTTTGCTAAATCCCTGCGGCCCACTGCTAAGGCCGCCGCCCCATTCTTCTGACAAGTGTCCTGTATGTCATTAACATTTAGCCTAAGGTGAAGATCAAGAGGATCAAGATGACATTTGAACAAAAGAATGTCACAGTATTGGCATTTGATGCTGCAAGTTATCACTGTTACTAACGAGACAGATATCATCTAAATATGACCCGGAATGCATTTCTGTCTAAGAAAACACAACATACACGTATGTCTCCCCGAGGGCTTTGTGCACAGGAAGCAGACACGAGATTTCCTGGATGATGACTTTGCCAGCCAGCTTGATGGGTCTGCTGCTGTAGTCTCCTCCCTCTCGCTTGCCTTTCCAGCGGCGGGATTTCTGAACACCGTGATAATGACAAACAACAGGATCAGTCCATTTCTGATCAAAATAAATCAATCCTATGGTTGTCAGTATGAGAAAACCCCTTTTGAGAATATAATTACAAATCATTATTATTATGCATGTAATGTTATCATTAGAATTACTATAATTATTTATATATATATTTTTTTTTTCATATTTTCATATTTGTTAAATGCACTAAAAAACTGTTAAGCTGTTAAGATCAACATAGACATTAGAGCTTAATTTGAAATATTATTAGGGTCTAAAATTATTTGCCAAAGGTGGGTAAATCAAGAATATCTACTAACCATAAATATTCAGTAGCAGCCGTGAAATTAAAAGTCAAATATTTAATTACACTTTAATAAAGTAATAAAAAAGTACTAAAATAATAATAAATAATTTATTTATGCATATATTGTATTTATTAATCGATATACTTATATATGAATATACTTATATATTTTTTTCTTTCTATTTTTTTGCTGTACATTTTTTGTTAACAAACTGATGGGTTACAGTGTTACACACAGCATCATTTACATGAGAAAGAGAGAAAAAAGGGATGATCTTTCATTTTTACGATCTGCAACCACCTGCTAAATTAGTACAGAATTTTTTCAAAAGAGAAAATTTAGGGCAAAATGGTGAGCTGTGATGTGCCATACATGAAATGTATGACCGCAAGTGAATGAAACGCTTTAAAGCAACAAAACATTTGGCATTAGAGCAAGTCGATGAGAGAGAGAGAATAAGTGGGAGGGAGGGGCGGAGGTCAATACCGGACAGTCATGAATAGTCTGCACAGACCAGCGGCGGGGAGCAGACAGAGGGGGCTTCTGATTGGATAAAACAGACCACAGCAACAAGAGTGAGGGACACATGCCACCAAAACTCAACAGGAGAAAGACAGCACAGGGAACAACAGTGAAAATGAACTGTGAAAATGCTGCTTTTGAACAGGGTTAGGATGGGTGGGATGTGAAAAGCAAGAATAACAACTCAGAAATGAACAAAAAGTAGAAAAACATGTTATTTAACCAAGGAGGAACAATACAGTCAGTTCTTGAAAGTTTAACACATTTTAGAAATAATGTGTAAAACTTTCTGCAGACAGGCAAACATACAGGGCCATTTCATTTTTTAAGAGCCCTCCCAAAAACAAAACAACAAATAATAAAAATAAAATAAATAAATAAATAAATAATAATAAACAATAATAATAAATAAAATAATAATAATAAAATTAAAAAAAATAAATAAAATAAAATAAAATAAAATAAAATAAAATAAAATAAAATAAAATAAAATCCTAACTACCCAACTATGGCTGCCGAATATAAATTTGCTTATACAAGCTTCCTCCAAGGACTAAGTTCAGTCCTGTGTGACAAGTCTCACCCGTTCTTTGTAGTAAAAGGACGATATGGACACTTGGTCTTTGTCTGTGCGTGTTGGGCTCCCGCTGTACAACCTCAGGGTGGTCTGAGACTCTGTTCGCATTTTCATGGGCGTCATCACTCCGCTGTGATACGCCGAGAGAGCTGACAGAGACCTGCACATACACAGAGACTTCATCTTATGACACGTGCTAAACTGGCTTCCACTGTATTCAAATAATAATATAACATAACATGCCATGTTTCAGATACAACAAACAAACAGGATTGAATATTCACCTGGGAGTAGGTTCAGTAGGAGGGACCGTACGATGCATAGTTATGGGCCGAGTGAAATAAACCAAGGAACCTAATAGGCAAATTAAGTTGAAATTTATGTCTTTCATTTACATATATTTTTTATGTTAAAAAAAAAAAAAAAAAAGTTTCTTATGTTCATCAAGGCTGCATTTATTTGATCAACAATACAAACAACAAAAAAACAGCAATATTGTGAAATATCATTACAATCTAAGAACAATTTTCTATTTGAATATATTTTAAAATGCAATGAATTCTTGTGATGCACAGCTAAAGTTTTTCAGCATCATTACTCTAGTCTTCAGTGTCACATGATCCTCCAGAAATCATTCTAATATGTTGATTTGCTGCTCAATTATCATTAATTGTTATTGGTGCTCAATAATTAATAGTGTTGAAAAGTTTTTGCTGCTTAATGTTTTTGTGAAAACCGTGATACATTTTTTCCCCCCCCAAAAGAACAGCATTTATTTGAAATAGATACATTATTTGTAGCATTATAAATAACATCATTGTAACGTTATAAATATCTTTACTAATCAATTGGAAGCATCATTGCTTAATAAAAGTATGAATTCCTTAAAAAAAAAAATTACCCCAAACTTACCGGCTTCCACAAAAATATTAAGCAGCATGATCGTTTTCAACAATGATAATAATAAGAAATGTTTCTTGAGCAGCAAATCAACATATTAGAATGATTTCTGAAGAATCATGTGACACTGAAGATTGGAGTAATGATGCTGAAAATTCAGCTTTGATCACAGCAATAAACTACATTTTTAAATATATTCAAATAGAAAACTGTTCTTTTAAATTGCAATAATATTTCACAATATTACTGTTTTTACTGTATTTTTGATCAAATGCAGCCTTGGTGAGCATGTGAGACTAAAAATATGTTAATGTTTTAACAAAAAAAATGTTTATTATTCCAAACTTTTCATCAGTAGTGTATGTATATAATCTTTTCCACATTTCATTTTATATATGAACGAAATATCTATTTCATGCATAATGGACAACAATTAAAACAATACAAAGGCTCTTATCCCAGGCTACCTGTCCCGCAGAAGCGCGCCCCTGAGGTGCGTGGGAAGGGGATGTTGGAGTCCTGGTACGAGCCGTAAGTGTTGGTTACTCGAGGGAAAGCAGGAAGTGCAGGAGTCACCGGGTTGGTGAGCACGTAAGGGTTCGTACCGTCCTCCTGGACATCCAGTAGTAGACAGTGATTTAAAACCTCATCATGGTGAGCATGGAAACCATTCGGGAAATGTGTTGGAATAAAATGATGAGTACAAAAGTAAATCTCACTCACCATGACTCCATCTGACTCTAAGCAAGACACCAGCTGTCGAACACATGGCTCTAAGCAGTTCTGGTTTCTCTTCACCTTCTGAAGTGACGTATCAGTCAGGATCTACAAAAGAGATGACGCTGCTGTTTAAAGCTTTGACTAAATGTCAAGGATAGCTTGATGGGTTTTAGAGTTTCAACCTTCTGTATCTTGGTCTTCATGGAAGACGAGATGTTTGTTGGAGAGACGAACTGGAAAGATGGAGCTGCATTGTTGGGATATTGGGCAGGAAACTTCACCACGAGACGAACGCGACTGGCTCCGCAGTCGGCCGACACAAAGCAACTGCGGTGGACAGCATCCATCTACAAGAACAATAATGTCACTGTCTTATTTATGTTGAACTGTTAGAACTGCATGCCATTTATTAGAATTCTGCAACATGACACTCCACGTAACAGACAATTAATCTAATTATTTAGTTGAAACATTGCTTCTTGCACCAGATTTACAGAAATCACAGTGACTGACCTCCACATTGACGTTGCGAATCTGTAAATTGACTAGAGAAAACTCTTGCTGCAGAGTCTGAGGCAAACCTGGTACGTCATTCTTACCGCCAGACTGAGGGCCATCAAACTGATCTGTGAACAGACAGTAATTTATATTCAATAAAACTAGGATCTGACTGGAACATCCACCATAAATGGAGAATGGGATGAACAATAATCAATCATAATTACAAAAATAGTCAATCCATAATTTTAACCCAAAATAAATTTTTTATATTAGTTACAAATCTACAAAATTCAGATTACAATTTACTTTATGTACATCTCATATATTGCATTCTACACACTACCATTCAAGTTTGGAGGCGAAAGAAGAATAAGAAAGAAGTCGCTTATGATCACCAAGACGGCATTTAATTGATCAAAAATACAGTAAAACTTGTGTAAAAAATTGTGAAATATTATTACAATTTAAAATAACTTTTTTCTATTTGAATGTATTTTAAATTAGAATTTATTTGCTTAATGCAAAACTGAATTTTAAGCAGCCATTGCTCCAGTCTTCAGTGTCACATGATCCTTTAGGAAATCATTCTAATATGCTGATTTAGAAAAAAAAAAAATCTTAAAAACCACAAGCTTTTGAATGGCAGCGTACAGTATGTCTATGTCTATATTATATAACAAAATAGTATAGACAAAAGTAAACATATTATAACATGTATAAGATATAGACAGACAGGCATACTTTTAGATGTTATACAGTACATAATTCTTGACTCATTTCAAGTCATAAAAATCCATCAAATCCGATCTACTTTCTGTGCAGATTTCTGTCTATTCTATCCGTTTTTCACCTTGTGAGTTCTCTGCTGTGAATCCAGGGCTGAGTGGAGGTTCAGAGTCTCGGGACCTCAGAGTTTTCTCCGCCTCTGTGGTGAGAGTCAAGCCCTCCATCAACTCGTCCACGATGTCATTGGCACAGCACAGCTACAGATCACATGAGCCCATCAGTCTCAAACATAAAGCCACCAGCTGTACTGAAAGGATTGAGTTCAGCTGAGCATCACCTTCTGAAGTTGAGGATCTACTCTCCATATCCTCAGGGTTTGATCTCTGGACCATGTGACCAGCTGGCAGTCTTTGGAACCTAAAATACAGAATGGACAGTGGAAGACAATAACACTTGTCTGTTCTTAAAGTCGAAATGAAGCACTCATTCACAGAATTATCGCCACCTACTGGTTTCTCCTCTCACCTTCTTTCTGCGGCCTCCACTGAAACTCAAGCACAACATCGTCGTGGCCCACAAATGCGTGAACAGGACTGTTCAGTTCCAGTGTGCTCCACAGCAGGAGGCTGTTCTCTCGCCGTAGCTGAGGAACCATCACTGTAACCAGGCCGTTAGAGAAAGGCTGAACAGAACGAGAGGAAGAGGGCGCAGTGAGTACTTTATAATATGCTACTTCATGTTTACAAGAATTATACATGATGCCAGTGTAAGGGGGGAAAGTACACTACTGGACAAAAAATTAAGAATGTTTTGTTTTTGCAAGACGTCTCTCATGCTCTCCAAAGCTGTATTCATTTGGCCAAAAATTATTTTTTTTTAAATATTATTACAATTTAAAGTAACTGTTAACTATTTGAGTATGTTTTCAAATCTAATTTATTCCTGTGATGAAACGCTAAATTTTCAGCATCATTACTGCAGTCTTCAGTGACACACAATCCTTCCGAAATCATTCTAATATGCTGACTTAATGCTTAATTATTAATAATGATTTTTATTATTATGAATGTTAATCAGTGTTTCCACAAAAATAATAACCAGCAAAAATGTTTGCAATGCAAAATGTTTCCTGACCAGCAAATCGGCGTATTTGATGATTTCTGAAGGATCATGTGACACTGAAGACTAAAGTAATGATTTATTGATTTATTTAGTCATTTAGCAGACGCTTTTATCCAAAGCGACTTACAAATGAGGACAATAAAATGATAATAATATTACAATAATGATGCTGAAAATTCAGATTTGCCACCACAGGAATAAATTAGATTTTAAAATACATTCAAATATAACACAGTTATTTTAAAATTGCAATAATATTTCGCAGTGTTACAGTTTTTTACTGTATTTTAATCAAACAAATGTAGCCTTGATGGCCATGAGTGATATCTTTCAAAAACATAAAAAAATACTAATTATTCCAAACTTTTGACTGGTAGTGTTACTGTCACAACATCAATAACAATACAGCAACCTTTTACATAGGGAAAAAAAATGATAATACCTAAACTGAATATTTAAATAATGGTTCAAACCGTACCGTGTATCTGGCCTTCCACACAGGCACCTGACATGACAAGATATCAAGGTACTTCCGCGGTTGTCTGTAGTCCCAGAACTTTTGGAGTAAATCATTATAGACACAGAATCAAGTGTAAGTTAAACTGCAGCAGAATAACAGAATGTGAACAATATGATCAACAATTGCGATTCTAATCACCCGAACAGAGTTGTCCTGACTGGAAGTAGCCAGGATGTACTCGTTATCAGGGTGCCAGTCCAGACCATGAATCTTTGACAGGTGGGCGGCTACATACTCCACAGCAGTGTTTGGTTTCTGAAGCACAGAACAGTAAGCAGACGGATTAACAGGCAAGCAAAGGTTGATTCATTGATAACTGATACTAATGATGATTTTACAATCATGAATTCACAATCACCCTCTTGTCCCAGATTCTGACATCACCATCATGACTTGACGCCAGACAATAGTGATTCCGTCTGTTCCACTTCACCTGAGAGGCTCCAGCTATTATACAGAGGAAATGTGACAAAATGAAAACAATAAATAAAAGAATGGACGTTGCATAAATAAACTGATTGATGAGTCTTTCCACTCACCCACAGCAGACAGAGCCACGGTTGGCTTTCGAGTGTCCCTGGAAATGAAAAAAGAAAAGCGTAAAATATGGGGGGAAAAGACCTTTATCATGCACTCTTTGTCCACACTCACCTTGTGTCCCATATGTAGATGTATGTGTCCACAGAACTCGTGACAAGAAATTCTGGTTCAAACCATGACCAGTCCAAATCACTGAAACAGTAAAACAGTGGGAAGTTATTTATTATAATTATTTGTCATATTAGAATAGAATATCTACATTCCCAAGTCAGATCAATTCATTTATAGAATGCTTTTCACAATACACTTTGTTCAAAGCAGCTTTTTCTGAGTCTCATAATTTCAATGTTTACAGTATAATACTTTAATGCCTAATTGTCCACAATTTAGCAGCTTAGAGCTGAGCGATAGTATATTTTACATTTGGTGAATGTAAAATTACATTTTGCTCATGCATTTTCTTGTCATTGTTTGGATAAGACAAAATGATCAGGGGCCTCATTTAAAAAACTTTACGTAGAATTCATCCTAAAAGTGTTCGTACGCACGAAAGCTAGATTCTGCGTACGCACAAAAGTTTTCAGATTTATAAAACCATTCGTACGCCAGAACCTGCGCAAAAATCCTTTTATAAATCCCAGTCAGAGAAAGATTGTGCGTACGTGCATTTCCACCCCGTCTCCTCCCCGAAATCACCATATATGGAGATTACAACGCCTAGTTTTACTATGCATAACCTCATCTGCATATCATTTCCATGCATATTCCCATCC